>NC_045440.1:93559677-93609369 GCF_002776525.5 Piliocolobus tephrosceles
GAAGGAAGGAAGGAAGGAAGGAAGGAAGGAAGGAAGGAAGGAAGGAAGGAAGGAAGGAAGGAAGGAAGGAAGGAGGGAAAGGGAAGGAGAGACTGAAAAAAAAAGGAAGGAAGGGAAGGGAAGGAAAGAGGAGGGAGGCAGAGGGGAGGGGAGGGAAGGGAAGGGACTTAATATGTTAACACCTGTGATGGGAACATTTCAAACAGAAATTCAACCAAAAGTGCAGTCTCAAATATGCATTTCTTTTCAACAATTAGTTTTGTTAAAGCTAGAGAGATATCAGAGAAAGATGGAAAAGATCGGAAGATAGCAACATTTTTTATAAAAATGGATTATAAAAATACAATTTTAAATAGAGCATATACATTGAGAGCAGAAAGGGGGTCACAGTATAGAGAAGCACAGGCATACATGCTAAATGGATGCTAGTGACCATGTGTCCTTTAAGAATATGCCTAATCTCAGGCTGCAGTAAGTTTTCTAGTTCACTGAATTATTCAAGGATCAAATACAATAATGGATATGACACTGCGTTGTTCAATGTGGCATGCAACACAAATGTAAGGTGACTTTTCATAAGCATTATTATCATCCTTTATTGCCAGCCATGGCCCAAACACTTTTGTTAACAGAAAAGGGACAGGCAAGACTCTCATCAGGAAAGTCTGACTCCAAATGGCAGATGCCTAGAAAATGACCACTTGGCACATTTAAGTTCCACCTCATCTCACACCAGAGCTGCCAGGTCAACTGACTTGAGCTTCATAAACCTAAATCAGCACATTTGGGTTCTCAGTGACCACAGTCCTCATTTGCATTCAGGTAAGTCTTGCAACTTGAAAGCTGTTCAGAGTTTAAACCTCAATGGAAAATCTTGTCTGAAATTCCAGGGAAGAAACTAAGTATCAACCTAGGGCAGCTTCCTGAAATGGCAGAACTGAAGGCCTAATTAACTTTAGAAGCTCTCTCCTGTCTTCTCACTCCAGCCCTACCTCCTATAGCAAAGTCCACCAAGGCTCCACACACAAGAGGTGGGTGACGGCTGTGGGGCAAAGAGATTCTGCTCTACTCTGTCCTCCAGTCTTGGTCCCACTATTTCTGTCTTCTTTGACCTTCTAGTGCCTCCTCTTCTCACCTCTTTCAGACTCTTCATACAACCAGGTATGTGATGGCACCAGCTGTGCCCAGTTCCAATGGCAACATAGAATAAAAACACATGCTCATCAATTAAAATATTACAACATGAGCATAACTGGAGACTTATTTGCTAGACCCATTATCTAAACACTTTGTTATGTTTAATCCTTACAACACTTCCATTAGACAGCTGAGAAAACTAAGCCTTGTGGAGGTGAAGAGGCTTCTTAGGACTCACAAATGTAAGTGGCAGAGATGAAATCTCAACCTGGGCATATCTGATATTCACATTTGAGCTTCTGAATCCAATGCTAGAGCTGTGCCTCCTGGGGAAGAGGTGGTAGGCTTGAAGGGCAAGAAGCCAGAGAATTGTCATGGTGCATCACGCAAGACTTTTTTATTTGAAGAATTTTTGTATGTGAAAAATATGTTACACTAAAACAAACAGGATGTATTATGGAGTAGAAATCATGAGAATATAACTTTTAATTAAAAAACTAAAAGAACTCAAGTAACTGCATGCGTGCATGGCTACCCTGTCATGGGAGGAGTTCCTACCTTTCACTCTGCCATGAGTGGGTAGCTCAGTGAGGAAAACAGACTGTGGATACCAGAAGGGACGCTGACTCATCCAAACTGGTGGTGCCCGAATCTGCCCATATATTAGTATTATCAGGGATGTTTTGTTAAAAAAAAAAAATACCCATGTATAGGCTTTACCTACAAAGATTATCATTCAGTTGGTCTGGAGTGGTCCCAGGCATCGATATTATTTAAAAACTCCTTGGCTAGAGATGAAAATGAGTCCACAACAAAAAGCATGCATGATACTATTACTTAAATAAACATGATTTAAATAAGTGCTTCTTCTCACTAATTCAATATGTTTTCACCGTATGCCAGTGTGAGCAGGGCACTGGACTTGGGGCAGTGGCAGATATATCCCTGGACTTATGATGGGGTTAGGTCCCAACAAAACCATCATCATAAGTTGAAAACAGTGAAAGGTGAAAAGCATTAAATACCCCTAACCTTCCAAACACCATGGATTAGCCCCAGCTACCTCAAATGTGCTCAGAAATCTTACATTAGATTTCAGTGAGACAAAATCATCTGGCAACACAGTGCATTGTAGAATGTAGGTTGTTTACTCTCATGATCGCATGGCTGACTGGGAGTTAAAACTCGCTTCCCAGTATTGCAAGAGTATCATACCACGTATTGCTAGCCCAGGGAAAGATCGAAAATTCACAATTCAAAGTTCGGTTTCTACTGAATGCATATTGTAAAGTTGAACAATTGTAAGTCAAACCATCATAAGTGGAGGGCTGTCTGCACTTGTATACAATTCTGCAATTCACGTCTGAGATGTCTCCTGGAGGCCTGAAAGACTTTTAATTGGGCTGTCTTGTTACTTTTCATTTCTTCGTTTCTGCCCTCAGACACATTGCATTCAATAGTAGTTTGAATAGCCTCTTTTTATTACCCTTATCTCTAACTGGTGGCAAATAAAATAGTGGAAGGAAGAAAGAAATAATTTCCTCTCGATGTCACCAAGAGACAAAGTTACAGGACTAGTGCTAGGTGAAGGCAAAGTAGAGGCAGATGTTAACAGAAAAAAAGAAAAGGACTGAGAATCTGACAGAAGAAGTATGACTCACCAGCTGAGAATGTAGCCCCGCTGAATTCTGAATTCCTCCAGGTCAGGTGTTGAATGATCACTAAGCCAAATTGAAATAGGATGATGAATTTAAGCATATAGGACATCTGTGCCAAGCCAACCATTGCAATGGTGACACTGAGAGTGAGAGACAAAGAGAAAGAATAAAGAAGACACCAACAAAAGAATTAAAGTTGTAATTTTAGGAAGTTGCGGTTTGAAGTACTGCCAAGAGAAGATCATGCATAAATAGCTACTGAGATTGAGCAGTTTCTAGCACAGTTTCCAGCATTCGTTAATAGACATTTTGCAGGATTTTGACTCATGGATTCAAGACCCATCCAATCTTCAAGGTATTCACTTGCAATTGAAGACTTGAGGCTGCCTGATGAAGCTGGATAACATACTTAACTCAGGCATTTAAGTGCACCCTTGTGTTTCCTTATAGGTGATAATAACTGCTGTATTATTTTGAATTTCTCTATGCGTAGAGCATTGCTCTAAATGCATCTCGTGGATAAAACCATTTCATCATAGCAATAGCCTTATTATACAATAAATATGTGCCGCAGCAAGGGTGTGCACTACTTAGGTCTCCTTTCATGAGACATTCTAAACCCACTCCTATGCTAACTCTCAAGCTACACTGTCCCTGGGCTGTTCCCAGCCAATAACTGAGCACAGCTGAGGGCCAAAGGTCTGTGTCAAACATACCTCTAATGGGCAATATTTGCTCAGGGACTTCTCGTTAGCCTGGTCAGGATTTTCTCCGAAGTGCCTTATGGTATGAGGCTCTTCCTTCACAATTCTTTCTTCCCACTCTCCTTTCGTGGATGTTAGACTTACTTTGTAATCTGAAGGCTCTCCATGCTATGCTTGTTCTCTCTCCATTTTATGCTACATAGATGCTTCTCCCAATGTCTTGCATACCTGTATATGTCTTGCATCTTCTTCTCATAGTACTTGAACTCACACCCGTTGATTAACCATATTATCAGAGATCATTAAACAAAGCTAAGATCAGTTGACCAGGAAGTAACAGAGCAGGTATTTGAATCCACGGAGAAAGACTTTTGTGTTTTCTCTTAATAATTATGTCCACGTTGAAAACTCCTGGGAGGAAAGAGACTGGGATCCACTCTCTATTGATATGAAACTATGATGGATTTGGGAGGTCTGGCAACAAAAAAGACAAGTGGACTCATTGACAAGATACTCATCCTAGCCTTAATGTGACATTAAGGGAGTGGTGCTATATCTGATGAACTTGTTTCTTAGACCCAGGAAGTGAAAAGGGATAGATGTGGCAAAGGAATAGAGATTTGAGGTGCTGAAGGAAATATGCCCTGATGCCCCATAGGCTGGTGAGAATTGTAACTTGCTGATCACATGTTATGCAATGCAATGGATGACAGAGCTAGAGCAATCTCTTTTTTTTTCTTTTTTTTCTGCCAAATTTCTTTCAGGCCCACAGCATCTTATTATGAAGAGCAATAATGTGGAGACAATGCACAGCCTTTGGCAGGAGGCAAATCCGAGTTCAAATTTCTGCTCCTTGTTATCTGGGTGACACTGTAACATTCAATCTCTAGGAGTCTCAATTTTCACATTTGGACTCTAGAGATAATATAATTCTATTTTAAGAATTTTAAAACATTGCATGAGATAATGTAAATAAATTACTATGATACGTGGTAGTAAAGCTACCAATGCTGATTAATTTTCTAAAAAACACATGCTTTTAATTTACATAGTGGGGTTCAGTTTCTCCATGTACCAAGATAGTTATCCGGGTCTAGGAAAGTCTTGGCCAGCTTACAGGTGAGAGCTTACTCCTAGTTTTTTTTTATCTGAACCATGATGAATTACTTGGTATTTGTTTTGCTTTCCCTATCAGTATTTCTGAAAGATGCAGTGACTCCTTATACTATTCAAGAAAGAAAATCTGTTGCTTTTCATCCTTCTAAATGAGCTCCCAATTGATCCACTTTTCTTACTCTTGCTTCTTCTCTCTTTGTGACTTGTTTACAAACAGTAGAGATTCAATACTTTTCTTATTTTTCAAAAACACCATTTGATTATAACTTTGCTCCACACACTCCTTAGGGCTTATTGAGGTGCCTTGGATAAAAGAAAGAGGCCAAGTAAAGGGTCGTGAGGTCATCTCTACATGAGAATTTCTCCTCTTTTAAAGATTCTCTTTGAAGAAAGGTGACTTCTGTTATATCATTGCATAACTAATCATCTTAAAACTCAGTGGCTTAAACCAACAGCAGTAATTTGTTCTTGAATCATAAATGTGAGAAGAACTTGCTTGGATGGCTGCTAACGGTTCAAGGTCTCACACAGTTGCAGTCAGATGGTGATAGGAATGCAGCATCTGGGGACTGGCAGGGCTTCTCTCTTCATTTAACCACAGGGATTCTCCATGTGGTCTCTCCACATAGACCAGTTTGGACTTTCACAGTGTGTCAGCCTCATGGCAGTGGCACTGCTTCCAATGAAGATTTGTGTACCAGGACAGGTGTTCCAGCTCCCAGGCTGAAGAGCTATTGCCTATTATTATTGTATTAGTCAGGATTCTCTAGGGGGACAGAACTAATGGAATATATATAAATATATATATATATATATGTATATAGTATATACTATATATATATCACATTTATATGTATATGATATATCGTGTGTATCTCATATATATATAGGAGAGAGTTTATTAAGTATTAACTCACAAGATCACAAGGTCCCATAATAGGTCATCTGCAGGTTGAGGTGCAAGGAGAGCCAGTCCAAGTTCCAAAACTGAAGAACTTGAAGTTGATGTTCGAGGGCAGGATGCATCCAGCTTAGGAGAAAGATGTTGGCTGGGAGGCTAGGCCGGTCTCTCTTTTCACATTTTTCTGCCTGCTTGTATTCTAGCCATGCTGAAAGCTGATTAGATTGTGCCCATCCAGATTAAGGGTGGGTCTGCCTTTCCCAGCCCACTGACTCAAATGTTAATCTCCTTTGGTAACACCCTCACAGACACACCCAGGATCAATACTTTGTATCCTTCAATCCAGTCAAGTTGATACTCAGTATTAACCATCACAAGTCCTCCCCTTGTCAACTTGAATACATACACATCACCTGAGATTATACATGGTCTTCAAATAAATACAATAATAAGGTCATAATTATGTCTAACATAATACAACTATCCTTCATACAAGTGGAAAGGCACCAATCCCCAACCCAAACACTATTGCATAAAATTAACAATACTTAAATGTTGATGTGAAGTCAATAAATCTTATGTCATATGATAAAGGAGAAAGGAAATAAAATGAAGATATTTTCTTAGTACAAGTGTACACATGCACAAACATGTTATTTTATTATTATTATTATTATTATTATTATTATTATTATTATTGAGAGAGTTTCACTCTTGTTGCCCAGGCTGGAGTGCAATGTTGCGATCACGGCTCACAGCAACCTGCACCTCCCAGGTTCAAGTGATTCTCCTGCCTCAGCCTCCCAAGTAGCTGAGATTACAAGTGCCTGTTACAAGCCCAGCTAATTTTTTGTATTTTTAGTAGAGATGGGGTTTCACGATGTTGGCCAGGCTGGTCTTGAACTCCTGACCTCAGGTGATCTACCCACCTCGGCCTCCCAAAGTGCTAGGATTACAGGCGCGAGCCACTATGCCCGGCCTGCACAAACATGTCTTTTTTTTCTTTCAATTTTTTGGTCTGCTCATTTTTACTATAAGTCAATATCACTTAAACATGGAGTTAAATGTAGATTTTGAAAGATCAACTAACATTTAATTTTTTAATTATATTTTAAGTTCTGGGATACATGTGCAGAAAGTTTAGGTTTGTTAGATAGGTATACACATGACATGGTGGTTTGCTTCACCCATCAACCTGTCATCTATATTAGGTATTTATCCTAATGCTATCCCTCACATAGCCCTCGACCCCCTGACAGGCCCTGGTGTGTGATGTTCCCCTTCCTGTGTCCATGTGTTCTCATTGTTCATCTCCAACTTATGAGTGAGAACATGTAGTGTTTGGTTTTCATTCCTGTGTTACTTTGCTGAGAATGATAGTTTCCAGCTTCATCCATGTCCCTGCAAAGGACATTAACTCATCCCTTTTTATGGCTGCATAGTATTCCATGGTGTATATGTGCCATGTTTTCTTTATCTAGTCTATCATTAATGGGCATTTGGGTTGGTTCCAAGTCTTTCCTATTGTGAACAGTGCTGCAATAAACATACGTGTGCATGTGTCTTTATAGTAGAATGATTTATACCCAGTAAAGGAATTGCTAGATCAAATGGTATTTCTGGTTCTAGATCCTTGAGGAATCGCCACACTGTCTTCCACAATGGTTGAACTAATTTACACTCCCACCAACAGTGTAAAAGTTTTTCTATTTCTCCACATCCTCTTCAGCATCTGTTGTTTCCTGACTTTTTCATGATTGCCATTCTAACTGGCATGAGGTGATCTGTCTCTGATTGTGGTTTTGATTTGCATTTCTCTAATGACCAGCGATGATGAGCTTTTTTTCATATGTTTGTAGGCTGCATAAATGTCTTCTGCTGAGAAGTGTCTGTTTATATCCTTCAGCCACTTTTTGATGTGGCTGTTTGTTTTTTCCTTGTAAACTTGTTTAACTTCCTTGTAAATTCCTGATATTAGCCCTTTGTCAGATTGATAGGTTGCAAAAATTTTCTCTCATTCTGTAGGTTGCCTGCTCACTCTGATGATAATTCTTTTTAGTGTGCAGAAGCTCTTTAGTTTAATTAGATTTCATTTGTCAATTTTGGCTTTTGTTGCCATTGCTTTTGGTCTTTTAGTAATGAATTCTTTGCCCATTCCTATGTCCTAAGTTGTATTGCCTAGGTTTTATCACCACTGATCCCACAGAAATGCAAACTATCATCAGAGAATACTATAAACACTTCTACATAAATAAACTAGAAAATATAGAAGAAATGGATACATTGCTAGACACATACACCCTCCCAAGTCTACACTAGGAAGAATTCAAAACCCTGAACAGACCAATAACAAGTTCTGAAACTGAGGCAGTAATTAATAACCTACCAACCAAAAAAAGCCCAGGACCAGATGGATTCACAGCCGAATTCTAACACAGGTACAAAGAGGAGCTGGCACCATTCCTTCTGAAACTACTTCAAACAATAGAAAAAGAGGGATTCCTCCGTAACTCATTTCATGAGGCCAGCATCATCCCAATACCAAAACTTGGAAGAGACACCAAAAAAAAAAAAGAAAGAAAAAAAGAAAAAGAAAATTTCAGGCCAATCTCCGTAATGAATATCGATGCAAAAATCCTCAATAAAATACTGGCAATACAGACAAATTGAATACAGCAGCACATTGAAAAGCTTATCCACCACGATCAAGTTGGCTTCATCCCTGGGATGCAAGGCTGGTTCAACATATGCAAATCAATAAACATAATCCATCACATAAACAGAACCAATGACAAAAACCACATGATTATCTCAATAGATGCAGAAAAGGCCTTTGATAAAATTCAACAGCACTTCATGCTAAAAACTCTCAATAAACTAGGTACTGATGGAATGTATCTCAAAATAACAAGAGCTATTTACGACAAACCCACAGCCAATGTCCTACTGAATGGGCAAAAGCTGGAAGCATTCCCTTTGAAAACAGGCCCAAGACAAGGATGCCCCTCTCTCACCACTTCTATTCAACATAGTATTGGAAGTTCTGGCCAGGGAAACCAGGCAAGAGAAAGAAATAGAGGATATTCAAATTGGAAGAGAGGAAGTCAAATTGTCTCTGTTTGTAGATGACATGATTGTATATTTAGAAAACCCCTCATCTCAATCCAAAATCTTTTTAAGCTAATAAGCAACTTCAGCAAAGTCTCAGGATACAAAATTAATGTGCAAAAATCACAAGCATTCTTATAAACCAATAATAGGCAAACAGAGATCCAAATCATGAGTGAACTCATATTCACAATTTCTACAAAGAGAATAAAATACCTAGGAATGCAACTTACAAGGGATATGAAGGACCTCTTCAAGGGGAACTACAAACCACTGCACAAGGAAATAAGAGAGGACACAAATAAATGGGAAACCATTCCATTCTCATGGATAGGAAGAATCAGTGTTGTGAAAATGGCTATACTGCCCAAAGTAATTTATAGATTCAGTGCTATCCCCAACAAGCTACCACTGACTTTCTTCACAGAATTTTTTTTTAAAAAAAAACTACTTTAAATTTCATATGGAACTAAAAAAGAGCCTGCATAGCCAGACAATCCTAAGCAAAAAGAACAAAGCTGGAGACAACCCACTATCTGACTTCAAACTATGCTGCAAGGCTACAGCATGGTACAGGTACCAAAACAGCATGGTACAGGTACCAAAACAGACATATGGACCAATGGAACAGAACAGAGACCTCAGAAATAACACTACACATCTACAACCATCTGATCTTTGACAAACCTGACAAAAACAAGCAATGGGGAAAGGATTCCCTATTTAATAAATGGTGTTGAAAACTGGCGAGCCATATGCAGAAAACTGAAACTGGAGCCCTTCCTTATACCTTATACAAAAATTAACTCAAGACTTAAACATAAGACCTAAAACCATAAAATCTCTAGAAGAAAACATATTTTTATCAAAAGAAAGAGAACATACTCATGACAATTACAGTCCTCGTTTCTGCAGCTGGTCACATGGTCGTAGCTAGTATTGATGACTACCTTCTTCTACTACCCATTCTGTATTCCCTTTGCCTTCAGCAAACACCTCAGCAGGTCATGGCTTTTTTCCTGGTGGAGTGACCCAAACCTTCATTCCTGAAAGGTCTGGGTCATCTGTAGTCCTGCCTGAATTGGACTATTGTAGTTCCCATTGACTTTAATCACAGGGTATGGTAATACTAAGAGATGCCCTAATGGATCTCCTGTATTCCATGCATACTCTTCCTTACCTCCATTGTGGAGTAGTAGATGGATTTCATCTTCATAGTCCTGCTCAATCACCCCAGATAACACTGTAACTCCTTTCTTAGCCTGTTACCTTAAAGGTAAGAGGATCCCAAAGTTTCCAGGTGGCAATCTTAACTTCCAGCTTAACTGAGTCATTGTTGTGTCTCCTGGTGGCAGCATTCTCCCTCTAGAACTAAGAACTCTAGGCCAGCAGAACAGAATGTAATGTCGTGGAAACAGGAAGCAAAAATTTTGCTAGCAGATCACTGGAGATGATGGTGAGTGGTGTCACCTCCACTTCCACCCCTTGATTCCTGAAGCCATGAGTCCTGGCTATGAGAGAAACAGTGCCATATATGGGATATTGATTCAGAGCCTACACAGTCTTCTGGAGAACTTTGCCCCAGTTCTGCAATGTATTATTACCTGGTTGGCATTGTAATTGTGACTTCAAAAGGCCATTCCACCATCTCATCAATTCAGCTGCTTCAGGATGATGAAGAACATGGTAATACCAGTGAATTCCATGAGCATAAGCCCACTGCCACACTTTTTAAACCATAAATTGAGTGCCTTGGTCAGAAGCAATGCTGTGTGGAATACCACGATGGTGGATAAGACATTCCATGAGTCCACGAATGGTAGTCTTGACAGAAGCATTGCGTACAAGATAGGCAGGCCCATATCCAGAGTAAGTGTCTAGTCTAGTGAAGACAAAACTCTGCCTTTCCATGATGGGAGAGGTCCAATATAATCAACCTGCCACCAGGTAGCTGGCTGATCTCCCTGAGGAATGGTGCCATATTGAGGGCTCAGTGTTGGTCTCTGCTGCTGGCAAATTGAGCATTCAGCAATGGCCGTAGCCAGGTCAGCATTGGTGAGTGGAAGTCCATGTTGCTGAGCCCATGCATGACCTCCATCCCTGCCACCATGGCCATTTTGCTCATAGGCCCATTGGACAACGACAGGGGTGGCTGGAGAAGAGACTGAGTGGTGTCTACAGAATGGGTCAACCTATCCACTTGATTATTAAAATCCTCCTCTGCTGAGGTCACACATTGGTGAGCACTCACATAAGATACAAACATCTTCACAGTTTTTTACCACTTGGAGAGTTCCATATGCATTCCTCTTCCCGAAACTTCTTTGTCACCAATTTTCCAATCGTGCTTCTTCCAAGTCCCTGACTATCCAGCCAAACTGTTGGCTACAGCCCCAAAATCAGTTTATAATTGCACATCTAGCCATTTCTCCTTCCACACAAAGTGCACAACCAGGTGCACTGCCCGAAGTTCTGCCCACTGGGAAGATTTTCCTTCACTGCTGTCCTTCAGGGTTGTCCTAGAAAGGGGCTGTAGTACTGCAGCTGTCCACTTTCAGGTGGTGACTGCACATCGTGCAGAACCATCTGTGAACCAGGCCCTAGTCTTCTCTTCCTCTGCCAACTTATCATAGGGAACTCCCCATGAGACCATCCATGCTGGCTGGGGGAGAGAAGGCAGGGTGGCAGGAGTGGAGACGTATCACATATATACCACTTCCATCTGATGATGGAATGCTGCTGTGCATGACCCACTTTATGGCTAGATGGGTCAGAAAGCACCCAATTCACAATAGGTAGTTCAAGTTGCATGGTGACTTGATAACCCATAGTCAAACATTCAGTTTCCACCAAAGCCCAGTAACAGGTCAAGAGCTGTTTCAAAAGGAGAGTAGTCATCCACAGAAGATGTCATGGCCTTCCTCCAAAATCCTGGAGGCCTCTACTGTGATTCACCTATGGGGGCCTGCCAAAGGCTCCAAACAGCATCCTGTCTGCCACTGACACCTCAAGCACCATTGGATATGCTGGGTCATATGGCCCAAGTAAGAGGCAGAGCAGCTTGCACAGCAGCCTGGACCTGTTGTAGAGCCTTTTCCTGTTCTGGACCCCACTCAAAACAGGCAGCCTTTCAGGTCACTTGATAAATGGGCTGGAGTAACACATCCAAAATAAGGAAAGTGTTGCCACTAAAATCTAAATAGGCTCACTAGGCATTGTGCCTCTTTCTTGCTTGTAGGACAGGCCAAATGCAGCAACATATCCCTCACCTTAGAAGGAATAGCTTGACAGTCCCCACACTGCTGGACCCCTAGAAACTTTACTGAGGTAGAAGTCCCTGAATTTTAGTCTGATCTATTTCCCATCCTCTGGGTATGCAAATATCTCACCAATAAGTCCAGTGTGTTTGCTACTTCTTGATCATTGGAACCAATCGGTATAACATCATTAATATAATGGACCAGTGTGATAGCTTATGGAAGTGAAAAGCTATCAAGGTCTTTCCAAATAAGATTATTACACAAAGCTGAAGAGTTTATATGCCCCTGAGGTAGGACAGTAAAGGTATATTGGTGGTCTTGTCAGCTGATGGCAAATTGCTTCTGGTGGACCTTATGAACAGGAATGAAGAAAAAGACATTTACCATGTCCATGGCTGCATACCAGGTACCGGGAGATTGTTAATGTGCTCAAGCAATGAAACCACACCTGGTACAGCAGCTGCAATTGGAATCACCACTTGGTTAAGCTTACGATAATCCACTGTCATTCTCCAAGATCCATCTGTCTTCTGCACAGGCCAAATGGGAGAGTTGAATGGGGATGTGGTGGGAATCACTACCCCTGTGTCTTTCAAGTTTTTGATGGTAGCACTAATCTCCACAATCCCTCCAGGGGTGTGATACTGTTTTTCATTTACTATTTTTCTAGGTAGAGGCAGCTCTAGTGGCTTCCATTTGGCCTTCCCACCATAGTAGCCCTCACCCTACCAGTCAGGGAGCCAGTGTGGAGATTCTGCCAGCTGCTAAGTATATCTATGCCAGTTATGCATTCTGATACTGGAGAAATGACTATAGGATAAGTCCAGGGACCCACTGGACCCACTGTAAGTTGGACCTGAGCTAAAACTCCATTAATTACCTGACCTCCATAAGTCCCTACTTTAACTGGAGGACTAAAATGACATTTTGGCTCCCTTGGAATCAATATCAGCTCAGAGCCAGTGTCCAGTAGTCCCCAAAATGTTTAATCATTTCCCTTTCCCTTATGCATGGTTACTCTGGTAAAAGGCCAGAGGTCTTCTTGGGTAAGGACGGGAGAAAGATTCATTGTATAAATTATTGGTAATGTAGTGGAGTCCTTCCTCAAGGGGACCCGGTCTCCCTTCACTCAAGGGGTTCTGGGTCTGCAAACTGGCTCAACTTTGGACATTGATTGAGGGGCCGTGATTCTCTGTTTTATAGCTCAAATTAGTCTTTTGTCCATTCCACCTAGAAGTTTTCTGCTTTTATAAATTAAGTAGGAATGTAGTAGGTTTCCTATCAATTTTAGTTCTAGGAACACCATGATTAATTAGCTAATGCCAGAGCTCTACATGAGTCAGACTATTCTGATTGTTGCTTTGCCTCTGCTGTCCATTATAGTAGCCACGTCCACCTTGCTTTTGACAGTTGAGTGCCGCCACTTGGCCCCTGTCACCTCAGGATCCAATTATTCCCACTGTATTTAAATTTTGTAGTTGGGTGACTGTGGTTCCCACTGTTAGATCTGACATACAGAGAAGAGCAATTATAGGGCTCTTCAGAGATGCAGGTGCTGCCCTCACAAATCTATTTTTCAAGGCATTGGTCAAGGGTATATCTTCTGAACCCTCCCAGATGGGATAAGTGGGTCTAAAGTGACTAATCCAATCCACGATCCCAATCTCCCTAAGCCTTTGGATCCTTTCCTCTACATTAAACCAAGGGAGGTCAGCCATTTCCAGCTGACTCACGTGGACCATTTTTTAATCCATATTTCAGCTAACAAAGCAAATAAACTATTAAACCTTTTTGAACTCTCCAAGCTGCAACATTAAATAGAGAGTCTCTACTTAGTGGGCCCAAGTAAAAAAATTCAGCATGACCCAACTCTGTATTTTTTTCCACTATTATCCCACACCCTTAATATCCATTCCCATGCCTGTTCTCCAGATTTCTGTTTATATAAATTAGAAAACTCAAGCAGTTTTTGTTTTGTTTTGTTTTGTTTTAGTGTAGGGTCATCAAGTCACCATGCAACCTCTTCATGGGTCACACTCTCAACCTTACCTCCTAGAGGCCTGCTGAAATTGTAGTCTAGTTATAGGTCTAGAAGCAAACAGGGGTGATGGGGGTGGCTCCTGAGGAGCATCAGCATTGTTTTGTGGGGCAACTGCCTCAGGGGGAGGCCATCACTGTTGTCTCAGGCAATGCAGGGTTTATCTCCTCAGACAAAGGTGGAAAGGCTGATGGCAGCATATGTCAGAGAGAAGATGTTGCCACTACTGAGGATGGGGAACCTATTTCTCCTGGCAAAAAGAGGTTCATCAGAGTTTACAAACTCAGTGTCCCTAGCTTCATCAGGGTCCTCCCACATATCCCTATTCCAAGTTGCAGAGTATCATTATTTTTCAATCAATGCCCTTGCTTTAACAGTGGACACCTAGCAACGCTGTGCATGCACCTTTTGTTGCAGGTCAGCCACTAACATGATAAGACCTTGTGTCTGTTTTTCCACAATTTCAGCTCGTTCTCTACAGGAGGTAAGACTCTCACTGAAGGCAATCTTAGCAGATTTGAAGCTTCTGAAGCTGGAAGATAGAATCCTTGAGTTCATCATTTTCTTTCGTCACTGTGTCCACTGAACTTAGGAGCAACCAACCAGCTTCATTATGTTCCTTGTTTCTCCACATATGGTCAAAGGTATTACGTATAGAGTCACTAGACTCCTTGCCTCTCATAAGCAGTGGATCAGGAGTGTCAAATGCATTTATTTTGCATAACTCCCTAAGCAGTTCACACCAAGGACAATCAGCATTCTCTATATTATTAGAAGTAGAGCCCTTAGCATTTTGGGGTCTAATCATATTAAACAGCCAACTCCAGAAACCCCAAAACAAATGAAAGAACACCATCCTTCATATTCTGTTCCTCTAGCACCATTCCTGGTACCAAAATCTGGATTAGGGTTCTCTAGAGGGACAGAACTAATGCAATACACACACACACACACACACACACGTATGTGTGTGTATATATATGTATACATATATACATGTGTGTATATGTGTGTGTGTGTATATATATATATAGGAGTTTATTAAGTATTAACTCACAAGATCACAAGGTCCCACAATAGGCTATCTGCAGGCTGAGGAGGGAGGAGAGCCAGTCCAAGCTCCAAAACTGAAGAACTTGGAGTCTGATGTTTGAGGGCAGGAAGCATCCAGCATGGGAGAAGGATGTAAGCTGAGAGGCTAGGCCAGTCTCTCTTTTCACATTTTTCTGCCTCCTTATATTCTAGCCATGCTGGAAGCTGATTAGATTGTGCCCACCCAGATTATGGGTGTATCTGTCTTTCCCACCCCACTGACTCAAATGTTACTCTCCTTTAGTAACACCCTCACAGACACACCCAGGATCAATACTTCATATCTTTCCATTCAGTCAAGTTGGCACTCAGTATTAACCATCACAATTAATCTTCACAATTATCAAGTATCAGAAGTCATACAGCATTACTTCCACCACATTCTGTTGATTACAATAAAGTCGCCATCCCCCTCAGATTCAAGAAAAGAATTAAACTGTACCTTTTCCTAAGAAAGTGTCAAGCTTCAGGAATAGCACACAGGGTTATTTTGGACCTGTTTGGAATATACAGTGAGTCACAGACAGATATTTCCAAATATGGATAGGTAGATATAGATGTTTGAATGTATTGAATATATGACTCTATTGAATGTTTATGTATATTATACACAGAAAGAGAGAGAGAGAGAGCAATGTTTCTCAAACTATAGTCTGTGGACCTTTTCTAGGAACAAATCTGAGGGCCACCTAAAATTACTTGACATGCTACCCCCACTCAAAGATAGTTTTCCTTAACTGAATTTCCTTTTCCCTAAATTGCAACAGATTCTAGCCCCACTCCATCTTCAAGAAGGTCTTTGATTGCGGTGCAGTGAGAATTGTTTCCAAGTGACCCTGGAAGCTCAAGCTGAACTACCTGAATGATAGGATCAAGCTCCTCTCTTTTTTTTTTTTTTTTTTTTTTTTTTGAGACGGAGTCTCGCTCTGTGGCCCAGGCTGGAGTGCAGTGGCCGGATCTCAGCTCACTGCAAGCTCCGCCTCCCGAGTTCACGCCATTCTCCTGTCTCAACCTCCCGAGTAGCTGGAATTACAGGTGCCCGCCACCTCGCCCGGCTAGTTTTTTTTTTTTTTTTTTTTTTTTGTATTATTTTAGTAGAGACAGGGTTTCACTGTGTTAGCCAGGATGGTCTCGATCTCCTGACCTCGTGATCCTCCCGTCTCGGCCTCCCAAAGTGCTGGGATTACAGGCTTGAGCCACCGTGCCAGGCCAAGCTCCTCTCTTTTAGGAGGACTCTAAATGGGATTAGTCCCCACTCTTCTCCCCATGGTAGGGGCTGCACCCACATTCAGCTGTCCACAGAATTAATGTGGACAATTACAATCCCTCCCAATGAGAGGAGGTGTAAGTAATTTCTCCAAAGTCTCAAAGTCCCCAGGTGCTGGTCACCCTTCATTATTAGACAACTCCTATTAAATAATGAGCACCCAAGTCTGAACTCCTTGCTTTCTAAGCAGTTTGTGTGTCCCTGTCACACTTGATCTCAACACTGGAGATCACTAGGAAAAAATATCCCTGCCCCAGAACATAGATTCACACTACACATAGCCCCGCATCTAGTAACCCTAAATCAGGCCACCCTTTGCTCAGATTACCATATTTCCTTTCTCAAGGTCCTTTAGAATCCCATTTATTTTGATAATAGAGAATTGTACACACTGAGGTTTATAATTTCAACATTATTTCTACGCAAAGGACATATGTAGGAAAACTAAAACTATTCACTTACAGATCCTGGATATAAAACAGAAAAATATTGGTGTCCTGGTTTGTCATCTCAGCCACCTTGACAACCTTGCAGTCACATTATGCTTAGATGTCTTTTTAATAACTGAATTGATTATTTGCTGCAAAATTATTGGTCTTTATATTAGAATTCTTTGCCTGTAGGTGCCTCAAATCTGACGTGTTGACATGTCTAAACATCAGAAATCACAAATTGGCTGCTCACAGGACTCATGCAACTTGCAGTCATGTTTCTGTGGCCTGTACATTTTGAATTAATAGCTAAGATATAAAAGTAGAATGATAGCTTTAAAAATTGGATTTCTAGCTGCACTTGAAAAATCATCAGAGCCGGCATCACAAGGCTCATGTTGCTTCTGCCAATAATCAGACGATGGTAAGTGGTAGCTGTTTTCTTTCTACTCAGCCAGTGGCTAATCTACTTTACTTTTATTTTACATAAACTCCTTGGTCCCAAAGGGCATTAAGTCTGGGACACTTAATAAATTTTATATCTCAAATATTCAGCTGATTGAATGATGAGTAATAATGGGGCATATGTTGTAATTGGCACATCTATCGAAATATAGGGGAGCAATTGAAAACATCAAGAGAGCTACTCAATGTATGATCACCCAGGAGTAATAGTAGAGCCATTTCATGGTAATTCATTTGTCAACCCAAATACATGGCTAGGATTGTGAAGAGAAATAAAGAAACATCTGAGGAGCCTAAAGATACGGCGTAATATTCACACATTAGAACTCATGCACTTTACTCAAGGGTGAGTACCTTAAACCATCATTCAACACCCATTTATTCTTTAGATTATACAAGTCGAAAGCTTAGAAAGAACAACAAATATTTCACAAATAATCCCTAATCCTGTCATACAGAATACTGTTTTATTTGTTTTATATTAATTTTTACTTTTTATGGGTACATAATAGGTATACATATATTTATGGGGTACATGAGATATTTTGATACAGGCATGCAATGCATAATAAACACATCATGGAAAATGGGGTTTCCATCACCTCAAGCATTTACCCATTGTGCTACAAACAATCCAATTATACTATTTTGGTTATTTTTCAATGTACAATTAAATTATTATAAACTATAGTCACCCTGTTGCGCTATCAAATTCTAGGTCTTATTCATTCTTTCTATTTTTGGGGGGTATCCATTAACCATTCACATGCTACCCCAAACTCCCAGTACCTTTCCCAGCCTCATAACCTTGCTTCTTCTGTCTACCTCTCTGAGTGCAATTGACTTGACTCTTAGGTCCCACAAACAAGTGAGAACACGTGAAGTTTGTCACTCTGTGCCTGCCTTATTTCACTTGACATAATGATCTCCAGTTTCATCATGTTGTTGCAAAATGACAGAATCTCATTCTTTTTTATAGGTGAATAGTACCCCATTGTGTATAAGTACCACATTTTTCTTTATTCATTCATCTGTTGATGGACACTCAGGTTGCTTCCGAATCTTGGTATTGTGAACAGTGTGGCAACAAACAAGGGAGTGCAGAGATCTCTTTGATATTCTAGAGATTTCCTTTCTTTTGGGTACACACCCAGGAGTGGGATTGCTGGGTTGTCTGGTAGCTCTATTTTTAGTTTATGGAGGAAACTGCTCCAAACTGCTCTTCAAAGTGGTTGTAGTAATCTTCATTTCCACCAACAGTGTACAAGGGTTCGCTTTCTCCACATCCTCACCAAAATGTGTTATTGCCTGTCTTTTGGATAAAAGTCATTTTAACTGGGTTGAAATAACACCTTATTGTAATTTAGATTTACATTTCTCTGATGATCAGTGATGTTAAGCATCTTTTCATATGCCCATTTGCCATTTGTATGTCTTCTTTTGAGAAATGTCTAGTTAGGTCTTTTGTCCATTTTAATTGGTTTATTAGATTTTTCCTTCGGAGTTGTTTGAGCTCCTTATGTATTCAATTTATTGTCATATGGTTAGTTTGCATATATTTTCCCCCATTCTGTGGGTTGTCTCTTCAACTTGGTTGATTGTTTCCTTTGCTGTGCAGAAGCTTTTTATTACACTTTTTTTTTTTTATTATACTTTAAGTTCTAGGGTACATGTGCATAACGTGCAGGTTTGTTACATATGTATACATGTGCCATGTTGCTGTGCTGCACCCATCAACTCGTCAGCACCCATCAATTCATCATTTATATCACGTATAACTCCCCAGTGCAATCCCTTCCCCCTCCCCCCTCCCCATGATAGGCCCCAGTGTGTGATGTTCCCCTTCCCGAGTCCAAGTGAGCTCATTGTTCAGTTCCCACCTATGAGTGAGAACATGCGGTGTTTGGTTTTCTCTTCTTGTGATAGTTTGCTAAGAATGATGGTTTCCAGCTGCATCCATGTCCCTACAAAGGACGCAAACTCATCCTTTTTTATGGCTGCATAGTATTCCATGGTGTATATGTGCCACATTTTCTTAATCCAGTCTGTCACTGATGGACATTTGGGTTGATTCCAAGTCTTTGCTATTGTGAATAGTGCCGCAATAAACATACGTGTGCATGTGTCTTTGTAGTAGCATAATTTATAATCCTTTGGGTATATACCCAGTAGTGGGATGGCTGGGTCATATGGTACATCTAGTTCTAGATCCTTGAGGAATTGCCATACTGTTTTCCATAATGGTTGAACTAGTTTACAATCCCACCAACAGTGTAAAAGTGTTCCTATTTCTCCACATCCTCTCCAACACCTATTGTTTCCTGATTTTTTAATGATTGCCATTCTAACTGGTGTGAGATGGTATCTCATTGTGGTTTTGATTTGCATTTCTCTGATGGCCAGTGATGATGAGCATTTTTTCATGTGTCTGTTGGCAAGCAACGGCAGCAAAAGCCAAAATTGACAAATGGGATCTAATTAAACTAAAGAGCTTCTGCACAGCAAAAGAAACTACCATCAGAGTGAACAGGCAACCTACAGAATGGGAGAAAATTTTTGCAATCTACTCATCTGACAAAGGGCTAATTTCCAGAATCTACAAAGAACTCAAACAAATATACAAGAAAAAAACAAACAACCCCATCCAAAAGTGGGGAAAGGATATGAACAGACATTTCTCAAAAGCAGAAGCTTTTTAACTTGATGTGATCCCATTTGTCTGTTTCTGCATTTTTTGCCTGTGCTTGTGGGATATTAGTCAAGCAATCTTTGCCCAGATCAATGTCCTGGAGAGCTTCCCCAATATTTTTTGCATCATTTTCATAGTTTGAAGTCTTAGATTTAAGTCTTTAATCCATTTTGATTTGATTTTTGTATATGGAAAGATATAGGGGTCTAGTTTCATTCTTCTGCATATGGATATTCAGTTTTCCTAGCACCATTTATTGAAGAGACCTTTTCTCTCAAAGCTAGGCCAAATAAACAATAATATATACATATATGGTATTTCACCTCAGCAAACTCAATTTCAACAAAGACGCCAAGAACATACAATTGGCGTCTTCGTTGAAAATGAGTTCACCATAGATGTGTGGATTTGTTTCTGGGTTCACTATTCTGTTCCATTGGTCTATGTGTCCGTTTTTATGCCAGTACAATACGGTTTTTGTTACTATAGCTCTGTAGTATAATTTTGGAATACTGTTTATAGTATTTTTAAAAATAACATTGGTAGTATGTTGTATACATACATAAATGTAGTACAGATACTCTTTTATAATATCTCTTTGTCATTAATGCATCTTAATTTTCCCCACGTTATTTACATTTTCTTTTACATGGTTTTTAATATCTGTAATACTCTATCATATACATATATCATTGTTTAGTTGCTCTAGTTTTTCAGAATTTTTATTATGAAAATTATTTAATAAACATCCTTGTTGATGAATTTTCCCTCTATACCCATATTATTTGTTAGTGTAATGCATGACTATACATACTTAGTATAAAATACTTTGGAATGTGGCTTACTGTTTCAAATAATACTTCTTAAAATATATCAATTTATATTCCTATCAACATTATACATGAATTCTCATTGTCCCAAGAACTACCTTCCCAAAACTGGATATTATCATTTGGATTTCAGGCATAGAAATAAAATAAAAAGACAGAAAACAATAAAAAAGAAACTAACACCAACTAAAACTACAATGGGGGAGACATATTAGAGAAAACAGCCTTATAGTCCTCAATAGCTCCTGAAATCATCCCTGGGTACTATGCAATAATGAATATTCGTAGCGATGGCCACGAGTCATCAAGTAAAGGTTAATTCACACTCAAATAACTTGGCTTCAAAAGTATACATTACTAGTGAATTGTACTCACTATTTTGTATTCACTATATTGTAACTTTGTATAACCCTTTGGAAAAATAATTCTGCAATATACCTGGAGCCTTAAAATATTATAGCTTTTGACTCTATAATTTCACTTTTTGGACTCTTATGTTAAAATAAGTAATTCTCATATAAAAAAAGGACCAGTGTACCTTAATGTTTACCAACATATTACTCATACTAGCAATTCAATAAAGTGAAGCATGAAACTAAATATCCAATGAAAATTGAATGCTTGTAGAGATTATGGTAAAACTACCTCCAAGCTGTGATAAACAGCCATTGTGATAATATTTATTAATAACTTATAATAACTTTAAAAATGCTTATACAAAACTGTCCTAACAATATACTCATAGCTATGTAAAATAAGTTCTATGCAAAGAAATAGACTAGAAAGAAATGCATTAAAATATGTAAAATATTAGCAACCATCCATCAGCTTTGAAGTTGGAACAATAGATGATTGTCTTCCTTTTATTTTTCTGTCTGTGTTTCAAATTTTCCATAATGATAATATTCTGTTTTTATAATAAACAAAACCATAAACACTTATTTTTAAGTACTTCCTTTAACAAAATTTAGATAAGTATCCCAATTTTTACACAAAGGCTTATTTTTAAACGTTTAAGTTAATTAATACGTTTAAATGCTAAGTTTCAATCATCTGAAGAAATCCTCATCCAAAATTCAACATGTTATTCACCATGACAGCAGATAAATTTGATATTATTATATATGAAATATTTCTAAATTCTACCTGCCTTACTATATAGACTAGAAGGTATTCTGAGGTATTCTGATAGCATTAACAATATAAGTATGATGAGTTTTTGAGAATCTATACATGTATCAATTATCGATTACTATGATAATGCCACATTGTGAAGGATCACAAGAACTTATTAGCAAACTAATGAATGTTTATTAAGTTCATGAGTCTGTGGGTCAGAAATTTAGGTTGGACTTGGCTGGGAACATCTGCTATTGGATGAGCTTGCCTACATCTCTAATAGTCAGTGTCACATTCCATCATAGCGGGATAGATTGTAGCTACTGGGGTTTTTCCCATATCTCATTCACCAGCAGACTACCTGGTCATGTGGCCACATTCTCATGGTGATGTCAGAGGGAAGAGTGCCAGCAGAAATACTCTGCTTAGATCACATCTTCTATCATCCCCATGTCCAAAGTCAGTCATATGATCAAACCCTGAGCCAGAAGTGAGGAGACATTCCAGTTATACAGTAAAGGATGTAGCTACAGGCAGCATGACAGATTTGGCCATTAATGTAATCAGTCTTCCACCATATTGAAAACATTTTTAGTTTTCTCTATTTTTAGATGCTATTCTAGGTTCCTGATCTGGTGTTGCCATCAACATGCTAATTGTTCCTGTACACTTGCAAACTCATTAAACCTCAGAAAGATGGCAAGTCTGATTCTTCTTCTTAACTCCAGACTGTAGGGACAAACCAAAAAGAAAAACTATTTTATCCAAATAGAAAAACATTATGAAACAAAGCATCTATTGGGTTGCAGCTGGACAAATTTTATATAGCTGGAGAAAATTTCTCTTGGCCTTGGCTGACATGTATCCATTTCAGAACCAAAAATTGAAAAGAGCATCTGGTATTTTATAACAGGTCTTTGTTACGGTTTATTTTTAAGCTTGAATTTTATCATCCGACACAAAGTTAATTTCATACAAAACTAATTCCATGAGAGCATCAGGATTGATAAATGCTCATTGAGTAACTGAATGCTGGATTTAATCAATTGATTCTTGAATTATGTGCTACAACAAATTAATAGTTGAAATCTCTCTGCTGTCTAATTCATCCTGACAGAAATAGACCAGATATATGTTTCCATTTCTTCCCAAAACAGAGAAATTTTTGTTATAAAGAGACAGAAGTTTTTAAAAAAGGATATCAGCTATCCTACTCACAAATATATGTCTTATCTGGGAAGTTTTACGAAAACAGTAAGTTTGAGGAGAATATTAGGTGAGGAAACTCAGCGGACAAAAAGTAGAAAGCTGGTTTTGACAGAAGGGAACATATCTCTTCTCCTTTAATTATCCATTTAGATAATAAGATAATTATTCATTAGAATTAGGAGATACACATTCACATACTCTGCTTCATCATTAAAGGTGAAGTTATTTCTTAAATCATTTTGAGCTTTATTATGTGACTAAGACAGAATTGATGTATAATAACATTATAAAGTTATTTGTACTTATTAATGTAAAATTATTATATTATAAAAAGGCATGAAGCATTAATACATGCTACAATGAAGATGAACCTTGAAAACATTATGCTAAGTAAACCAGTCACAAAATACCATGTGTTGTATGATTCTATTCATAAGAACTATCCAAATCCCTGGTAAAACTACAGAGATAAAAGGATTGGGAGTTCCTGAGGCTGGGATGGTGTAGGGATGCAGAATGACTGCTAATGCATGTGTGTTTCTTTGGGGGAGTTTGAGACACTCTAAGTTAGATTGTGGTGATGTTTGTGCAACCCTGTGAATATACTAAAAGTTATTGAGCTGTACATTTTGAACAGGTGAATTTTATGGTATGTGAAATATATGTTGATAAAGTTGTAAAAAAATGTATATTTAAAAATCTGGCAGCAATGCTTAGAGAAATGGCAAGCATTATGAAGAATATTGGATACAAAGGAAATATCTCTTAATGATTAAATTGTTTAAAATCAATTGGAATTCTCATTACTAAAATTATATAAATAATTCAAAAGGAATTATAATATCACTTAGATTTAAGTGAACTAAGAATCATTTTTATCATTACTGTAACAAAAATAAAACCATAGGAACACTTGAGAGTGCCCTACTGAGTTTAAGGAAGGCAAACAATGAGAAAAAAAGGAAAGTGGAAGATCATAGAAATATAATGAAGAGACAGAAGTAAATTCCAGGGAAGGAAATGAAGGGATTCGAAAAGAAGAAAAAGATCAAATAAAAGTGGAAAGAGGTCTCAGGAAAATGAAGAGTTCTACTTCAGGATTCGGGTTTCTGTGAATGCGAGCTGCTGATTAGGGGCAGATAAGACATGGTTCCCTTCCAAGTTGAATTATTTCAGCATAGCTTCTCATTTTCTTTTAAACGTTTTTACTGATAGAGCCATGTGTGCCTATATCCATTCACAAAATATTTGTGACACAAATATAAAAACATACTTAATTTCCATAGCACCATTGCACTCTCTAAATAAGTGGGACTTGATCAAATTATGCGTCTACAGACCTACGGAACCCAATTAACTCAGGAAGATCTTAGAAAGGGTAGCAAATTTATAGGTCTTCTCAAAGTGTAGATTTATTTATCTATACTTTATTATTTAACTTTTCTTCAAGGTTCTCCTGTCTTTGTGATTCTCTAAGACAACTTAATGCTTTAAGAGTCAGTAAGGGGCCAGGTGCGGTAGCTCACACCTGTAGTCTCAGCACTTTGGGAAGCAGAAGTGGGGTGGATCACTTGAGGTTGGAAATTCCAGACCATCCTGGCCAACATGGTGAAGCCCCATCTCTACTAAAAATAAAAATACAAAAAAAAAAAAAAAAGTAACTGGGAGTGGTGGCGGACGCCTTTAATCCCAGCTACTTGAGAGGCTGAGGTAGGAGAATCACTTCAACATGGGAGGCTGAGGCAGAAGAGTCGCTTGAACCCAGGAGGCGGAGGTTGCAGTAAGCCTGGATCCTGCTACTGCACTCCAGCCTGAGCAACAGAGTGAGACCCCGTCGCAAAAAACAAACAAACGACAACAATAAAAAGAGTCAATACGGGTGCTCACATGCCTGATTATAGCAAGCCATACCACCAGCATAGACACTGATCTTCAAAACCAAAAAGCAGCATTACAGACAGCTCACTCTCAGGATCTGCTTCAGTTAGTCGTAGAACTCTCAGATTCTGGAATAAGAATCGATCTATATCACATATCCCAGTCACTTTTATTGAAATCACATGCCCTTGTCACACACAACATTCATATTGAATTACTTATTTCTTCTCCATCAAGCAACAGCTTAACCTTAGATTGACTTCTTAGCTTACAAGCTACGCAAAGTTATTATGCGACTGAAAAAAAGCTAAAGTGTGTTTGAGGAAAGCAGACAAGAAAGGCCACATAGTTCGATCAGAGTCAAAGATAACAAATGACAGTTCATAGTTTATATTGCCCAAGGTGAAACTTCACAACTGTAGTCATCCTTCAGTGTTCTGAGTTTCAGAATGTGTATTTTAAAAATAAAATAATGTCAAGTTAAAAATTAGATATTTGAAGTACATTTTATGAGCACTTAGCAACAGTGACAAATCAATCCAATAATATTTTGTGCTTGTTTGAGGCATTTTGAGTGCTCTACACCATGAAGAAGGGCTATGGTTGGTGTGGGTAGTGCTTACACAAGCTAGGATGTTTATTCTGTAAAGTTCTTAGACACAAAGTGAGCCCAATCTTTCGGTATTTGCACGGTTTGCCCTGTGAGTGCTTCTTCCTACTTTTTCTACTCATGGGATGGTCTATTTCCAGATGCAATTTGATCACTTTGGGGAATATTCTTATCTTGCTTCTTTATTGCCAGAAGATAAGAGCTTTTTTTTTAAATCACCATATTGCCTCATTTTAAAAATAATAAGAGCTATGTGTTGATGTTTAAGGGTAAGAAGCAGTGGCAAGCATTCAATTGCTAACATACAATAAACAGAAGGAAGAGGCAAACTCAGTAGTGAAGTTACATAACCATTCAAATTAATTTCTTTTTACTTTATAGAGTATAAGATTCCAATTGGATGCAGTTAGACAGCAAATCTTTATTGCATCTAACCAAATATGTTTATGTTATTGAGATGCTCTTGAGTGAAACTCTCTGAAATACAGGACAACAGAAATGTGCTAGAAATATACCATTTAGGCTCTGGGAAAAAAAACTATGAAATTTATATTATATGGCTTTATATATATAAAACAAACCTAACACTCATTAGAAAGTTAAGCATGGCTTAAGAAGGTAGTATTACTAAAGTGTGGTAGGGGCAAAGAAAAAGAAAAATAGATTTCATACAAAATAACAAATGAAAAAAATAATATCAAAATTTAGATATAGACGAGATGAAAAGAAAACATTGTCAGAGTTATAGTAAAAAGAGTCACTCAAAATGTCAAGACATTTTGGAGATAAATGGAGTTACCAACAAAAAGCCTTTCAAATAGCATTGGTGCAGAATTTTAGAAATGTACAGAAATAAACTAGAAATCATAGAAAAGGTAAGTAAAAAACTGTTCTTACATTGGGAGAGATACATAAAAACAGAACTTGTAGATTGTATTATCTTATTTCAAATCACTTCTAGATTAGGCAGGATATAAGCAATCACTAATTAATTAGGAGATATTCTGAAATGATACCTCTTACTTAGATGCTTGATTGATTAAATTTGTATTTTTAGAAGCGATGTTAGAGAAAACGGCTATTTTAGATTATTATAGGAAGAAAAATATTTATTGAAAATATAACCCTGGAATTATGTTTATAGTTATGATGCAAGTAAACCCAAGAAAAATACATTAAGAGGCAAATATATTATTTGTACTATATATCATAGTTGATATATTATACAATAATATAATATATACTTTTACATGTAATTTTACTTTGATACAATTTCACTATAATTTCAATTTTTTAAAATGACAATATGACAAGAATCTAGATAGTCTAAATTTAGAAGTAAATCTTGGATCTAAAACCAACTTTAAAAAATTCAGATGGAAAAGCAGCTACCCGCCCAGCTACCTGAGGTATCTGCCAAGAAGCCAGGTGCTTTGTGGGAATCTCTTCCATAGCTTAGCATCTGGGTTTTCTAAGTTGTTACCAAGGGAGGAAAAAGGAAAAAAATCTACCACAGTGTGTAGTGCTGAGGTTACTGGCCTCTTCAGAACAATAATATGAAAATGTTTTCTTTTCAACAATGAGACTCACAAAATGGGAATAGAAATCCAAAGGTAACAAAATACTGTATTCTCTAAAATGTCTTTTCTGCATTATTTTTAATTTATGTTAAGACTGTATTAGCTTCAGAGTGTTTATCTATGTCCCCAAGAGAGGATTAGCTGGGAACATTCTTTGAGATAAACTAAAAGAACTATTTGGTGCTGGCACTGTTAAATTTTTCTGATGTGCAGGTGTTTGTAGTATTTGTACAGTTGCTTGATTGGTTTTCATCCAGGTAAATCCACAGAGAATAAGGTTTATCGTTTCAGGATAGAGAGGTGCAGAGGCTATTACAGAATATAGCAAAAACCTGCCACTAGCCACTTCCATGCTATTTTCTAAAGCGTTTCATGTTCTGACTTGGAGAATATAAGCAATACTTCATTTCATTGAACATTTCTTACTGATCTTTGCTGAATCACATGCATTTTACTTTTTCCCAATGTCTTTTACGATCCACTCTGTATTCCTAACTCTTCATCAGTATTACAAAGCGAGAATTTACGTTGTTACAAAATAATAAAATACATTAAATAGCTTGTTATTTTCGGATATGCTTTACAATAGTTATGGAAAAAGAGTTCATACATTTACTCAATTGTTCCATCAACAAAATTTTATGAAGCCTCTGAAATTTTGTAGGCAATGTGCTGGGTGCAGGAGATAGAAGAGTGATCAAAACAGAAATGATCGCTGCCTTCATGAAATTTATGGTTCAATGGAGAGGCAGAGAAACTGGGTATCACATTGGAATTTTAACCACAGTACCAAAGTATATTAAATGCTGCATTTCACAGGATGTATTAGATCACAAGCGGAATTAATAAATGATTTAGCCATATGTTGATGCTAAGTGGGGAGTATAAACTAAAATTTCTTGAGCTCATACCACACACCAGCTTCAGAATTGCATGATGACTAAGCTATGATTAATTTAGCCATTCTGTTAATGGGCAATATTTTTTTCTAATTTCTTCCTTTAACAAATGATGTTACAAAGAATATTCTTATAACATTGTTATATTTGTTTCTCTGTGCAAATACACAAGTGCACATACACAAAGAGTTTTCTAAGACACATCCACAGGAATGGAATTGCTTAGCATTACAGCATGAACACATTCTAATTTACAACATATTGCCAAATCATTCTCCAAAATGCTTGTACCAACTTATACTTCTACCAACAACATAGAAGAGTTATATTAATCTGTGCCCACACTTCATATTGCAAGACTTAAATTCTGCCAATGTTATGAGTTTAAAATGTATGTAATTGTTGTTTTGATTTTCATTTTCCTGACGACTAATGAATAAAGCATCTCTTAATAAAAACATAAGTGATCCAGCCAAAGTTTCCTCACCCTTAAAGCCATTCATCCACAGTGAAAACTATCATGTTGGAGACTGGAAAAAGCTTTGTTGGAAGGGTTCCTTCAAATAATGTTATGCAATGAGTTCCCCAGACAAAAAAAAAAAAAAAAAAAGTGAGCATTTGAGTGTGGCTGCCCCCTATCTTAGTCCTTCAGATACAATGAACTGATGTCTAACTACAACCTAGAAAACCAAATTGCAGAAACAGGCCAGCCAGCTGTTTCTATAACAGAACAAAGAAGAGTTGATTCTGTATTCGGATTGGTCTGTTCTTCCAGAATTTGTCCAGTAAAGGAAACTGAGACTTCAGTGAACCAGACGCACGCAGAAGGTGCGAGAGCTGTCCCGGAGCTGTTTTAAATTCTACCTTAGAGGACAATCTAGGAGGTTGACAGGAACCCAAAGGTATATTTTATGTGCTGTAGAAAAAAGAAGGAGGAGTTGAAGTATGTGTGACTGGCAAGAGAAAAATGAATCTCCTATGTCACAGGAAGTACAAGGTTGTGACTAGGTGATGTGAATAAAATACTCATCTTAGGCACAAAATTTAAGAAGCACCAAAAGGCAAAAATTCAGTAATCAAGATAAGTAAAATTTTAATGCACCATTTCAAAAAAAAAAAGTCAGAATTAATGCCAAAGAATTTATGATGAACAAAATGTTATTTCTTTAAGACAGTACTCAACCCTGGACTTACATATCCCTGCCTCACTTTCCTCACCCTAATCCTGACTTTTCAGGGAATGTCCCTAGAGGAAGACCCTGAAAAATAAAAAAAATAAAGAGTCCAAGAAAGAGTCAGCTTTAAACCTCTTCCAGGCCCAGAAACTATGAAGTTCTCTTATCCCAGTACCAGCCAACGAAGACTACACTGCTGCCTTGTCTTTCATCCTTCCTCCCTTCCCAGCACAACCATCAGCCTCATTTCTGTTGGGGTCAGGAGCCACAGCAGGCAGGTGAAGGAGAGGCGTGAGGGTTGTGTATAAGGAGAGCTGATGGTACCAAGTTTAGTCTGTGTTTTGTGCCTTAACATGATCATCACAGGTCCTTTTTATCATTTAAGAGATATGGATGCTGCCAAATTTTTTGTTCAGAAGCAAGAGAAAATTAGCAAATCAAAGGGACAGCAGGAAACAAGATGCTTTCTGCTGGTTCAGTGCACCAGTTACACAAGAAAGTAAATGTATACTCACAAATTGAGATACAAGTTCTGCAGAAACTATAGTCTCTCTGTTTTAGATAGGGTGGTCAAGACAATAGCTCTGGGCATCTCAGAAGAGATGAGGGAGTGCCAAACAGCCCAAGAGTTGGTGGCACAGAGAAAAACCTAAGAAAAGGCCCTGTAGCAGCAGGAAGTGTGGCTCCTTCTGAATCCGAAAGGCCAGACTCACTAGACAGTACCACTGGTGGTATCAGACAGAAAAGGGGAGCTAGGACCAGATCTGGTGGGCTAAGGCAAGGACTTTGGATTCTTTTCTAAGTTTTATAAAGGTTCATTTAAGGATTTTGAGGATCAGATTGGCATGGCCTGCTTTCACTAGTGATGTCCTAGAGGGTGCAATAAGGTAAGAAGAAGAATTAATATGCATAAAGAATGAAATGGAAGACGTAAATTGCCTCTATTCACAGACAATACAGAGTATCCTAAGGAATCCTCAATACAACTACTCAGGAGAACTTCACAATGTGATAAAATTAAAAATCAGTATTTAAAAATCACTTTCATTTCTACACATTATTAGAAAAAAATAATTGGAAAATAAAATTTCCAAAGCAAGATTACTTATAACATCAAAACCATAAAATACTTAAAAATAAAATTAACAAAAGATATGAAAGACCTCTACAATAAAAAACAGAGAGAAATTAAAGGAGGCCTATATAAATGCAATAATGTCATGTTCAAAGAGTAGAAGATTCAATAATGTTAACACATTGATTCTTCCTGAATTAATCCATAGATGCAGTGTAATCCCAACAGGCATGTTTTTAAAGAAATTGAGAAATTAATTTTAAAATTGTTATAAAAAAAACAAAAGATCAAGAATAGTTGTAACTATATTTAAAAAGAACAAACTTGAATGATTCACAATGCCTGTTTTCCAAATTACTTTTATAGTTACAGCATCAAGACAACATGATATTGACATAAGACAGACAAAAATTAAGTGAAATAGACCCAAATATACACAGGCAGTTAGTTTTTGACAAAAAAGTAAGTTAAATGCAATGGGGAAAGGAAAATTGTTTCAACAAATGTTATTGCAATAACGGGATAACATGAATTTCAATCCTTATTTGACACCATATACACATATTAATTTGAAATGTATCACAGTCCTAAATATGAGAGCTAAAATTATAAAACTTCTAGAAGAAAACTTAGTAAAACACTTTAGTAACCTTATGTTTGGCAACAATTTCTTTAAAAAGACTTGTAGTAACATAAAATTAACATAAAATAGTAACATATTAACATAAAAAGAGATACATGGACCTCATCAAAATTAAAATTCAACTAGAAAACATTACCTCATCAAAATTAACTAAAATTAGCTAAAAAACACTCCATAAAAATATAAATGGCAATACATAGACTCAGAGAAAGTATTCTCAAATTATATGTCTATAATCTTTATATATAAGTAAAGAACTCTTGCACATAATTAACTAAACCACAAATAATCAATTACAAATGGACAAAAGAATTGGCATCCAAAGGAAGATATATCAATGGTTAATACATGAAAAGTTCTCAGCATAATTAGTAATGATGAACATGCAAACCAAAACCAGAAAGAGAATCCCTTTCCCATCACTAGAATGGCTACAACGAAAACTGTTGACAACACCAAATGTTGAGGAGGATGCGGTAGATCTGCAATTCTCAGACATCACTGGTAGGGTGAAAATTTAAGAACTTTAGGAAACAATTTGACAGGTTTTTAGTAAGTTGTGCCTATACCTACTCTATGAGTAGTTATACTTCAATATATTTTAGTAGTTATACTTCAATATATTTACCGAAGGGGAATAAAAACGCATTTCCTCACAAAGAATTGTACATGGACATTCATAGCACCATTATTCACATTATTCATAATACCCAAAGAATGAAAACAATTCAAATGTCTATCCACAAATGAAAGAATAAACAAAATGTTTTATATTCATACAATTAAATATTACTGAGGAATTAAAAGTATAAGCTTTACACACCTACACAAACACACACATACACACATATAATAAAGGCTTCATTTGTTGTAGTTGAGTTCTGTTGCTTCTAGATGCCTACACAACCCTCAAGGCTTCAAAATAGCCTCTTCTAGAAGAAACATTTAAAAATATTCATCCTTGGCATGGCTCCAATTGTGGGGACACAGTTTATTCAGGGTAATAAACTGAATTCTACATTTTCTCTTCTTTTGTGCTTAAAAAGGTGTTTAAAATATTTCATTTATTTTGATGTGAGATTTAAGTGGAGAAGCAGGTCATTAAAGTGTACTTATAATATAATACATCCTTCTATTTTTGTTATACTAGGAAAGGAGTGTTAATATAATGAATTACCTACTTCTAATTTTACAATAGATGAAGGCTACATTCATTTGCAACTTTTGTTTAAAGAATCTACATTAGAGGAAAATGTTTGCTTACTTCTGTGAATAAAAAAATGAAACCAGGTTTAATAGAAATTAAAATAAGAAGGAATCAAAGAAAAATGATTTATCAAAACTTATTATTTATTTACAATAGGTTTAAGCCTTCACATTATATAAATTATACATATCAGTAAAGGGTCTTTCAGCTTCTCTCCAGGACCTTTGGCACACCTATAAATTTGAGTAAATCTTTCAAGCCTCTTATTTTCTGGTGAATTCTTTCACTACAAATTAAACACTTATTGTAAGCAAGTAATATTTTATATAGTTATTATATTTCTTCATTTCAAGAGTACATGCATATCTTAATTCATTCTAGATGATCCCAATTTGTGGAATGTTACAGCTTGTGTTCATGTGTAGTTATGTACCATTAAAATAATAATAACTGTCATTCATTCAGAACCTCCTATACCTGACACTGTGCTAACTACATCACATACATTATCTCAACTAATCCTCACAACAGACCTAGGAAGTAGGGACAATAATTAATCTCCATGTTTCAGATGAGAATTCAGAAGCTCAGAGAAATTAAGAAACGTAACCAAAGTCTGACTGTTAGGAAATACCAGAGCAGGATTTGAACTAAGTTCTTCATCACTTTACAGCCTGTAGTTTTAAAAGCCTGGCATACTGCTGCTTGGTTCTCTGAACTTAATACAGGTTATTATGTATAACTAATGTTACCCATGAAGGGCCTGACACCGGATGTCTCAGATAACACAAAGAGAAACTGTCCACAGCTTTACTGTGGCTCTTCCCATAGCCCTGGAGCTCTCTGGGTGAGTGGCACTCAGCAGTATAAATACTGAAATTACCTCGTTGTAAACATAACATCACTAGGCTTCAATGATACCCAATTTCTAGTTGTATTTTACCTTCTACTTTGTTCATAAAGATCTCCTTACCAAATATATCAGATGGATTACAGATTTATTTCTTCTACCAAACCCCTGCTAAAAGAATAGTAAATGTGTTTCAAATTGTATTAATCTACCAGGGCAATAATAGGAGGAGAAGGATGCTTGGAAAATAGAATAGGAAAAAAATAATGACTTTAGAAACTTACCGAATATGAATCTTGATATAGAAAATTATATTTACAATAAAAATCCAAGGAAACCTCACAGAAGGTAAAACAAAAAGTCAAAAATATGGAAAATATAAAAGAAAAAGTAATAAACATTTCCAATATCTTTAGAGTAATACTTCTAGTAAGAGAACAGAGAAAATAAAGGGGAGAGAATTATCACATATAAAATCCAATAAATAATTTTAAAGCTAAAAGACATAAGCCCTTAAATTTGACTAGCTCACTAAGTACCCAAAAAAGTGAATAAAATAAAAGGATGAACCTAAATGACACCACCTTGAAATTTCAGAATCGGATGTTCTACAAGAAAAGCTCCCAGAGGAAAGAAAGTAGTCTCCAAAGGAGGAACAGAAATCAAATAACATCAGACCCCTCAACAGCAATGCTGGATCCTAGAAGACAATGTAGTCAGGTCTTCAACATTCTAAGGAAAAAAATATTTTTAACCTAAAATTCTGTATAATATATTGCCGAAATGTAAAGATAAAGATATTTGCAAACATGCAAAGTATATAACTTTAGTACGATAGCAGCATATGCTAAAATAAAGGAACACTATTATGATGTGTATATATACATATGTAAACAAATTGTGTGTGTGTGTGTGTGTGTGTGTGTGTGTATTTGAAGATTATTTCTTGCTCTTCTAGTGGACCATGGTATCAATCCATGCTACTAGATGTCACTCTTCATGTGGTCACTCAGGGAACTCAGGCCACAAAGGCACTGCCACCTCCAACAAGTACACAGAGGACACAGAGGGGGAACAAACTTGAGGGCCCACACATGAGAGGTTTTTACAAGCCAGGTCTGGAAGTGGCATATCACTTTGTACATTCCATTGAACATAATTGAGCTACATGGAAGATGAGAATTATAACCATATACTTAGAAAGAAGAGAAAATGGACTTCAGTAAACAAATAACAGTCGTCTTTGCCCAACAAAAAGATGGGCATATATACTTTCAATGATCGGTTCTTAGAAAATTATTGAAAGATACACTTCAGCAAAATGAGGGAGTAACGCAAGAACGAGGACACACTATGGGATTTAAGACCCAGAAGAAGGAGAGTAGAGTAATGAAGACAAACCCTAGAACCAGAGAACAGACAGACCATATTGAAGCATGAGGAATAAGAGGTTTGCTAGTTAAGCCAATCAGTGTGAACTATTCCTACAAACTTGATGAAGAAGTGATTACCGATTCCTCAGAAATATCTGTTTCCCCTCCACTGGGAGATGTCAAAATAGGCAACTTTCTTTTCTCAGTCTTCAGGGGGCTATGTCATCCTTTCTTGAAAGCGGATTCTTTGTGGGTTCCCTATGCTGAGCTCTACCAGGTGGGACTAGACTCTTTCCTCTGCCTGTCACCCGATGACACCCTAAAAATCTGGGAAAGTTGGTTTTGGTTTAGTGGCACCCTCAGAATATGAACTCTGCTCACCATACTAGGTTCCCACTTTAATTTACCTTTTACTTTGGCCTCTGATAGTTCTTTGTTTTCTAGCCAGATCATTGATGCACTTTCTTTCCTTTTTTTCTTATTTATTTATTTAGAGCTAGGGTCTTGTTCTGTTATCTAGCCTGGAGAGCAGTGATACAATCATAGCTCACCACAGCCTCAACCTGCCAGACTCAAGCAATTCTTCTACTCCAGCCTCCTGAGTAGCTAGGACCAGAGGAGTGCACCACAATGCCCAGCTAATTTTTTAAAATTTTTTGTAGAGACAGAGTCTCAGCATGTTGCCCAGGGTGGTCTTGAACTTCTGAGCTCAAATGAGTCTCAAACTGCTGGAATTACAGGAGTGAGACACTGCACCCAGCCTGGCCTGGGACACTTTCAATAGCGGAGAGTCATTTTCAGCAGAAGGACTGTTCCTCCATCCTGTTCTCATGATAGTAAGTGAGTTGTCATGTGATCTGATGGTTTTATAAAGGGCTTTTCCTCCTTTAGCTCTGCACTTCTCCTTGCTGCCACAATGTGAAGAAGGACATGTTTGCTTCCCCTTATACCATGATTGTAAGTTTCCTGAGGCCTCCCAAGCTATGCTGTCAGTCAATTGTCAATTAAAGCTCTTTCCTTTATGAATTACCCAGTGTTGAGTATGTCTCTATTAGCAGAGTGAAAATGAAATAATACAGGCTATTTCTCTTATTTTATTTGCTTTGAAACTAAAATAGGGGCTACTACTTTAGATGGGCGACAAAAAAAAAAAAAAAAAAAAAAAACTTAGATATATGAAGCAGAGCTTAACATGTAACAGAACATGTAATACATGTAACAGCAGCCTGGCACAGTGGCTCATGCCTGTAATCCCAGCACTTTGGGAGGCCAAGGTGGGCAGGTCACGAGGTCAGGAGATCAAGACCATCCTGGCTAACACGGTGAAACCCCGTCTCTACTAAAAACACAAAAATATTAGCCAGGCGTGGTGGTGGGCACCTGTAGTCCCAGCTACTCGGGAGACTGAAGCAGGAGAATGGCATGAACCTGGGAGGCAGAGCTTGCAGTGAGCTGAGATCACGCCACTGCACTCCAGGCTGGGCAACAGAGCGAGACTCCACCTCAAAAAACAAAACAAAACAAAACCAATACATGTAACAGTATGTAGCAGAAACAAAAAGTAAGTCTTTGATGTTTTAAGCTATTGAGATTTTGAGCTATTTATTATCACAATAGAACATAGCAAAAATTGGCTAACAGAAATAATTTAAGTAAGGGAGAGCTTAGAATAGTTATATTATTTCCCCTTAGAACCCCTGTAAAGTTCAGTAGTATTTTTTTTTTGTCTTAAGTTACTTTTATTCTTTGAAAATCAGCACTCTCTATATCTAATCAAAACTTTTTTTAGGAAATACAAGTACAATGGCCCTTCAACAATGTGGGGGTAGGGGCACTGATGGCCACATAGCAGAAAATTTGAGTATAAGCTTTGACTCCCCCAAAACTTAACTACTAATAGTCCTATTGTTGAACAAAATCCTTATCCATAACATAAACAACGTTTTGTATTTCATATATATTATATACTGTGTTCCTATAATAAAGTAAGCCAGATAAAGGACCATATCATTAGGGAAAAGACATTTATTATTTTCTCTATTCGCTAAGTGAAAGTGGATTATTATAAAAATCTTCATCTTCATCATCTTCATGTTGAATAGACTGAGTAGGAGGAGGAAAAGAATGGGTTGGGCTCGCTGTCTCAGGGACGGCAGAGGTAGAAGAAAATCTACGTGTAAGTGGACCCATGAAGTTCAAACCTGTGTTGCTCAAGGGTCAACTGTAATTAGCTTGTAACTTTTCACAAGTTAGTCTGTAAGCCAAAATATCATAAGCAATGGACTCAATGTGATTATAAACATATCATCATACTAAAAAACACAATATGTGGTCTTTACAACCAGGGCTATCATTTGTATTGGATAATTTTCAATAAGCAGAGGATTGCCTGAAATGCAATTTCCTCATTTAGTAAGTGATTGCATAAAACGCTCACAAATATATTTGCTTTTTAGTTCTTTTTAATTCTAAAAGCAATGGAATAAAACATCAATGGAGAAAATAATAATATATGTGTAAGTTAACCAAAAACTTAATCTGAAGTCATAAAAACTCTATTAAAACTACCTACCTATCATTGTAGATCAAAGTGATTTCCATTATATTTACAAAGATCTGTCAAACTTTTCTCATAAAAACAATACCTTATAAGTAAAATATTCAAACCTCTGAATTTTAAGATTCAGTTTAGACATATGAGTTGGATTCTTACCATTGCAATTTCTCAAGTCACACATACACTATATTATATTGACTAAAATTTCTCACTGCCAAATCCTCAAAATACAAAATCTTGATATGAGTTCAATTCCCTTCCTTAGAAAAGGTTAGGAAATTAAATATTATTTTACTAAATATGCCAGTTAACTGAATTACACTTTACCTATAAATTAATAATTAAAAAAGAATGCATTATAATTTTTAACACCAACACTGCTTATATTTTATTCTTTGGGAAGTCTCTGTTTATTTTCCTAACATGGGGATATCATCAATATTAATTACAATATGGCTAACGTACACATAGGATATATAGAAAATTATAGTAAAAAACCAATAGGTTTATAATGTAAAAAGACTATCATATATGTTAGATATTGCTTTTTAGTAAAACAAATTATTGCCATCAATAATCCATCTTTGCTGGGAGTGTGGCTCATGCCTGTAATCCCAGCACTTTGGGAGGCCAAAGTGGGTGGATCATCTGAGGCCAGGAGTTCGAGATAAGCCTGGGCAACATGGCGAAACCCAGTCTCCACTGAAAAACACATAAAAAATTAGCCAGGCATGGTGGCATGCGCGCCTGTAATCCCAGCTACTCAGGAGGCTGAGGCACAAGAATCCTTTGAACCCCGAAGGCGGAGGATGCAGGAAGCTGAGATCGCACCACTGTAATCCACCCTGGGTAAGAGAGTGAGAACCTGTCTTAAAAAACAAAGACAAAAAACAAAAGAAAACAAAATTCATCTTCAAGTTTATTTAGTATCTAATGAATGCAGGTTACTATCCGAGTATTGTGTTTGAAAGAAAGAGAAGGCATAATCTTTCCTTTCAATAAGGTTATAATTTAGTTCAGATGGTGAACCACAGGACTATATAATTTTATTCCCTTCTACTCGATCCACATGGGGAGACAAGCCTCTTGAGAAAATTGTTGCTACTTACAGTCTTCACTTCCCATTTCCCCGTTCACTTCCAACCCACTGTAGAGTGGCTTACATGTCCATTATTTCTTTCTAGCTGTTCTCATCTAGTTAAACCACCTATTGCTAAATCCGGTAAAACTTCCCAGTCCTTACCTTTGCAGCATTGGCTACTGGTGACTGTTTGCTCCTCCTTGGAATGCTCCGGGACCCTAGGGCCTTACAGATATCATGTTCTTCATCTTCTCTTCTTTTTTCTCAATGACTCCTTTGTGTTCCCAACCCCTGAGTTTCTCATCTACTGTTATTCCTTAATTTGAGGTGCTACTCAGGCTAATGTATGCTTTCTTTTCACACATTCTCATCCACCCTATGGTTTACATTTCCACTTACATACTAATAACTCCCAAATAAATATTTGCAGCCCACATATTTTTCTGAATTATGGACACAAATCTCTACTTGGATGTCCCCCAGGCATCTCAAACTAAACATGTCAAAATAATATCCAAACCCGTTAAAATGACTTAGGGGGCTGTAGTATTCCTGCTTCTAACTTTATTGCCTTGAATACGCCATGCTTTCTGTTACCCCAGGGCCTTTGTTAATGACAGGACCATAACCCCTTCCTGACTTACACTGTCCGACCTAGTCTGCCTATCAAACTGGAATTCTTCCACAAACCTTAACTTGCTCCTCAAAGTATGGGTTTGGGAACCTCCGAGGTGCTACCATCACATTGTATTATGCCACCTATACACCTTATTAGACTGTGAGCCTTCTGAGGATCAATGCCATGTCTCAGTTGTTCCCCATGCGTCTCCAGGAACTGGAGCAGTAGCTGGTTCTGAGAAGCTGCTCAGCTATGTGCATTATAGTAAGCATATAGTGGTTAAGGGCCAGGCCTGCAGAGCAAACCACCTGGGTTTTGTCATTTACTACCTGTATCACTTTGGATAAGCTGCTTAACTTCTTGTTCCCAAAATTGTGGTTATAATTGTTTTCATTTCATGGAATTATTGTGAGAATTAAATGAGTTAATCTTTACAAAGTGTGCACTATAAGTGCCAGACACATGGGAATTGCTAAAGATTAGCTATTATTTTCAGTTGAAAATTATTTTTATTGTGTTTTTGCTACCCTGATGCAGCAACAAGTTCACAAAAAATAACTGAAATCTAGTGCTGGGCATTAGAGTTGTGTGGCCTGAGATGACAGAAAAATCTAACTGCACTGTATTGTTAAGTACAGCAGCCACCTCATAATGCACACAGAGTAGGGAGGAGTTAATTTTCCAGCCTCTTTCTCTGTCTTCCCTGCCTAGACCGTCCTATTTCTTTTAAGGAAAGACCAGATTGACTGGACCCCAGTTACACTAATAAGGTTCTCAACCATTACATAAAACTAGATGGGGAGACAGGCTGAATTTTCAGCCTCTGTTGTCTTAAACTGCTTTCTTGCTGAAGTGTCAGAAGGAAGTAGGAGATCTCACTTAGACCTTAAGTAAAAGCCATGCATTCCAAAAGAGTCTTGGACCAGAATTCTTTTAGGAGTCAGGTGCTTATATAGCAATTAAAGTTCTCTGATTTATGTCCTGCTCTTGTTTCAGCATAATATAGGATGACTTGGGAAACTGATAGGGGAAGATTCTAGCATTTTTGTGGCCTTGACTGAAACACCACATAAAGTAGAAAACTAACAATTATATTTCTAATCAATGTCTACCTGGGGAGTCAGACTAGGGATGGTAGATGACCTGGGCTGAGTTCCCTCCTAGACAGAGTCAAAGGTGGGTAAGTGAGCCCTGCCCTCAGAGAGTTGACAGTCTGGTAAAAGGGATGTGTACGTGCAATACACTATAGTAAATGTTTTAATAAAGGTATGTGCATAGATAGAGAGGTAAGTGGGAGTGATGAGCTCTCCTTGAGGAAGTCAGAAAAAAAATTCAAAGGAGAAAACACTCAGGAATTCTCTAGATTTAGATAAAGGGGTCAAATGTTCTCAGAGAGGGCTTGTGCAAAGTCTTTCAGCAAAGAGTAGGACAGATTTGAGGAAATATGTCATTCCATATGTGTTTAGATTATTTAAGATAATATGCAGTGAGGAGCTGGCTATTGATGAAAATTAAATAGGTAAGAACTTCACAGATCATGGAGGATGTTTGAAGTTGCTCTGTTTACATTTTAGTATGATCCTTTAGAGGGAATGTGGTCTGAGAAAGGAAGCACACTTTTCCCAGTATGAAATCTGCCTTCACAGTGTGAATCAAATGCAGAATGTGTAAGGCTGAATTTTCCCTAGAGGAAAGATAAAGATATTAATTCATGTTGCCATAATCACAAGCAAATAACTTGAAGACAGAATACTCTAAACACAATTCTAATTTGATTACCCCCTAAAAATGAAACAAACCTAACTAGCAAAACAGACACAATTTGAAACTGTTAAAATTAGAAATGAGCTCATGTTTAAGTTCAATTTTATAGGCTTTTTTTTTATGTGGGTTTCAGAAAATCTAGTAGATTCAATAAAATAAAATATCCCAGACACCTGGTATAATTAAAGCAAATGAACCAAGTGATAAAAATATCTCTGATTGAGGCTACGTTTGATGTCTAGCCAAAAAGACTACAGATTCTGCAATAAATATATGGACTGGAGTGTGATACAGCAGAAATACAATGAGAAATTCTTGTGGTTCAGAAAGTCACTACTTTATTTTATAAGGTTTAAGAATGCAGGTTCTTTGCTGGCTTCTTAAATATATCAATCTTAAGCACACTCCTATTTTTATGTGAAATATCCAGAGGAAAACTAATTCTTACATATGTGGTGAAAATAATGAAATCTGAGTGGAGGTAGCAGGAAGGCTCATGGAAGCCCTAGCTGCTTTCCCATTTTTCCCATTCATTAGGATAAGTCGAACTACCATCAAATCGTCGTTTACCTATTGGTCATGTCTGAAAGAAGTTGCCTGCAATTTTCCACACTAGTTCCTTGTAAATGGTTCATAATTGTAAAATCTCCATTTCCCGTCAGTTAAAACGTTGCCTTTAACTTATGCACCCAGAGGTGTCAAGTTCTAGTAAGGGATAGAGTTAGCAGATAAGAATGTTTTGAAAAAATAATTTTAAAAGATTCTTAAGTTCATTAAGAAGTGATATTTACTTCCCAAAGCAGGAGGATGGGTGAGAGAAACTGCAGGGATTTATACTATAAGGTGTTTTTAACTTACAACTTTTACACACTGTGATTCTGCCTCAAATACGCAGTTTCCATAGCAACTACCATATCATCTGATCCTAAAGCTATTTTTGAGATGCAGATAAGTCTCTTAAGAAAATGTGTCCGCATCTCAAGGTAAATTTCTTTCCTAAATCCACTCTACTCCCAGTGACACCAGCAAGATTCCATTTTAACAGAAAATGTGCTAGAGCAAGTATATCTGTGTATTCTGTTTATTGATTTTATAGTTTATTGAAATTGAAGTTCAAATTTTCTTCAAGTAAACCTTTTTACCTTTACACGTTTATTTAACAGCTTAATTGAGATATAATTAACATATAGGAAATTGCATATACTTAAAAGGTAAAATTTGATAAGTTGAACATATTGTACGTACAGATCATGGTTTCTTTATACACTCAGCTATATTGATGGATATTTGTGTTGTTTCCAATTTGGAGCTATTAAAAAAAAAGTGGTTATGAACATTCAGGTGCAAGCCTTTACAGGGACATATGTTTTCATTACCTAGGAATGAAGTGTCTGGATAGTATAGAAGGCATATTTTAATTTTCTAAGAAATTGCCAATTTTTTTGTCAAAGTATTTGTTCCATTTTATGTCCCCACTAGTAAGGTATGAAAATTTCAATTGCCATCCTTGCCAACACTTAATATGATCAATATTTCTCATTTTAGCCATTCTAATAGATATTAACTGATATATCCTTTCTGTTTTAATTTGTACTTCCTCAGTGACTAATGACATTGGCCATATTTTTATGTCCTTATTTGCTACACATATATCTTCTTTGACGAATTATCTGTTTAAATGTTTTGCCCATTTTTTAAACTGGGTTGCTTATTATCTCATTATTGAATTTTGAAAGTTCTTTACATGTTCAAGATACAAATCCTTTGTCGGATACATGATTTTGTAAACACTATGTGCCAGTCTATTGCTTTCCCTTTCATTCTTTTAATGGCTTTGTTCAAAGAGCAGAAAGTTTTAATTTTTATGAAATTCAAACTAGAACTTTCTCTTTATGGATTATACCTTTGGTAATATGTCTTTAAAAATCTTTGCTTAACTCTAGAGCTAAAAACTTTCTGCTGTATTTCTTCTAGAACTTTTATAGCTTTGGCTTTTACATTTAGTTCTATAATTGATTTAATTTTTGTGTTTAATAATATAAATTATCCTCTAAATCCTGCTATAGTGGAATCCCAGAATTTTTATATTGTGTATTTTCATTTTCATTCAGTTCAGAACATTTTAAAATTCCCCTTTTGGTTTCTTCTTTGTATTTTGGAGTTCTGATTTTAGGAGCATAAGTGTTTCAGTTTATAATATTTTCTGTATGAATTTATTTCTTTCTTATTATGAGATAATTTTTTAAAAATTCCTGGCACTATTCTTTACTCTAAAATCTGCTTTGTTTGAAATTAATACAGGCACAATAGCTTTCTTTTGATTAGTGTTTACATGGTAAAATGTTTTATGTTTAAATTGCACTTTTTGTCGGCATCATATAGGTAGTACCGGCTTTTTCATCTGACTTAACAATCTCCGTTTTTTGAGGGTGTTGATGCCCTTACACTTGTATTTGTTTTCTATTACTGCATAACAATTTACTAGAAGTGTTGTTTAAAACAGTATCCATTCACTGTATCCCAGATCTGTACCTGAGAAGTCCATGTGCACTCAGATGGCTTCTCTGCTTAGTGCCATAAGGTCAAAATCAACGTGTTGGTTGTGCTGGGCTCTAACTGAGAGTATCTGTGAAGGAGTTTACTTCCAGGTCATCAGTTGTTGGCAGAATTCTGTCACTTATGATTGTAGGACTGAGGTCCCTATTTCCTTGTTGGCTGTTAACCAAGACCTTCTTTCAACTTCTAGAGGCTGCCCAGGTTCCTTACCTCATGGTCCCCTCAGTCTTCAAGCCAGCCATGGCATATCCAATTTTTCCGAGCTTTAAATCTTTGATTCCCAGCAGAAAATCTTCTGCTTTTAAAGAGTTCAGTAATTAGATTAAGCCCTCCCAGATAATCTCCCTTTGCCATATAATTTAATATAATCCCTGATTTTATTATCTCATCATATTCACAGTCCTATAGATTATCGGGGAGATATCTTGTGGATCTTTTTGGGATTATGCCTACTGTAACCATTAGCATGATTATTGATTTAGACAGGTTTAAATCTATAATCTTGTTTTCTACTTGCTTTTTGTTTTCCTTTTTCTATTTTTAAAGTTTTTGCCTATTTTCCAATTATCTTTCATTATTCTATATTATCTATTTTAATACATTAGCTATAACTCTGTTTTATTATTTTAATGGTTGCTTTTGGGTTTATAGTGTGCACAGTCTGCCTTCAAGTGATATTATGCCATTTCCCATATAGTATAAGAACTTTACAGTAGTATACTTCCATTTCTTTTCTCTTGGCCATATGTTATTGTGTCATATATTTTATTTCTACATATGATGTAAGCTCTGCAGTACATGGTTACTATTTTTGTTTAAATAGTCAATTATCTTTTAATGAGTTTTTTAAAATAATAAAGTAACTTAGATATATACCCACATAGTAAACATTTCTAAGGCTTTACTTTGCATAAATTCTTATTTTTATCTGGTATCATCTTCCTTCTGCCTGAGAGATTATCTTTAACATTTCTTATAGTGTAGTTCTGTTGGTGATGAATTATATCAAATTTTATAGGTCTTTACATCCCTTTCATTTTTGAAATATATTCTCAGTAGGCATAGAATTCTAGTGTTCTATTTCTTCTCAACACTTGAAAGATGTTGCTATACTGTTTGTTGCTTACATTGTTTCTAACCTCCCCCCCCGCCTCCAAGGTCTATTGTCATTCTTATCTTTGTCCCTCTGTTACCTAATGGGCTGTTTTTTCTCTGGCTGCTTTTAAGATTTTTTTCTCATTACTGGTTTTGAGCAACTTGATTATGATGTGCCCTTTTGTAGTTTGCATTTCTTGGGCTTGGGGCTCATTGAGCTTCTTGAAACCATATGTTTATAATTTTCATCAAATTTGGAATTGTTTTTGCCATCATTTCTTCATATGTATTTCCCCCTAAACATTCTTTCAATAACTGAAACTACATGTATTTTAGAATGTGTGAAATTGTTTCAGAACTTTCTTCAATTTTCTCTCCATGTGTTTAATTTATGTAGTTTTATTTCTATTTTCTTTAACAATGCTTAATCTGTTGTTAATCTCAATTGGTGAAATATAGTTTATATCTATCTATATCTATATCTATCTATATATATGATTCATGTTTTTACTTAACCTGTTAAATCTTTTCCTTAGCTTCCTGAATATTTGGAATGCATTTATAAAAATTGTTCCAAGGTTCCCTCTTGCTCAGTTCTGGGTTGGTTTCAATTGATTGATTTTTCTCATTATGGGTTGCATTTTCCTGCTTCTTTGCATGCCTGTAAATTTTTATCAGATACCAGACATTGTAAATTTTACCTTGTTGGGTGCTGAGTATTTTTGTATTTCTATAAATATCTTCAGTTTTGTTTCTGATATGTAGTTAAGTTACTTGGAAACATTTTGACCATTGCTTTTAAGATTTGTTAGGTGGGATCAAAGTAGTGTTTAGTCTAGGGCTAAGTATTCCCCACGGCTGAGGCATGACCCTCCTGATACTCTACGCAATGTCCTATGAATTATTAGTTTTTCCAGTTTTGCTGTGAGACGCAGGCTATTTTCAGCCCTGTTTGCATTTCCTGTACTTTCCCTCCAACCATTTCACTTGATTCTTTTCCCAGTCTTCGTTTCTTCATGTAAATGTGCTGATCAGCACTCTGTTGAATATTCAAGGGACACCTGATTCAGATCTCAAGAATTTTCTCTCCATGCAGCTCACTCTTCAGTTACATTTTGCCCTAAAAAGTATGGCCACTTTTACTGCCAACCTTTCAGTTTCACCTCCTCAACTCAGGGAATCTGAAAGGGTCTTCCCACCGGCCCCCGGGCTCTCCCTTGCTGAGCCAATGCTGGGAAACTCTCTAAGAGAATCAGCTGAACAATCACAGCATCACTCTGTTTGTTTCCTGTCTCTTGTAGTTCACTTGAGAACCTAATATCCAAATATCTGGGAAACTATTTTTTAATACTTTGTCTGCTTTTTTAACTGTTTCAGGCAGAATGGTAATCCCAGTTCCTTACCCATCTTGTCTAAAACTGGCCATCTACATATATATTTTAAAAGTCTAATATATCAAATTTTTAAAGTATGAAAGTCATATGGTTTGGCTGTGTCCCCACCCAAATCTCATCTTGAACAGTTGTTCCCATAATCCCCACGTGTCGTGAGAGGGACCCAGTGGGAGGTAATTTAATCATGGGGTCGGTTACCCTCATACTGTTCTCATGAAAGTGGGTGAGTTCTCACGAGATCTGATGGTTTTATACAGGGCTTTCCCCCCTTTTGTTCTGTACTTCTCCTTGCTCCTGCCATGTGAAGAAGGGAGGTTTGCTTCCCCTTCTGCCATGATTGTTAAGTTTCCTGAGGCCTCTCAAGCCATGCTGAATTGTGAGTTCATTAAACCTCTTTCCTTTATAAATTACCCAGTCTCGGGTATGTCCTTATAGCAGCATGAGAATGGACTGTTACAGAAAGACATATGTGATTCTAGAGAGATGATGCAATTGAAATAACTAAAGAATAGTGATGTAATAGAAACTGTCTTGGCTATGATGATTAGAATTTCTGCCTGTTCAACCCAAGTATGCAACATTTATATGTTGTCTTAACTAGAGAGATCAATATCATTCAGAATTGAAATTATCCTGGCTTTGATATTTACCATGAATGTAAAAATACTGAACTGTAAAATTCTACTCCTCAAATTTTCAACCAGAGTCAGATCTTGCAAGATACTCTGAAAACCGAGTCTATACATACAGATAGAAGAGGACTTCTACAATTACCACATAGATTCAAGTTTATAAGCATATGGCACTCCGAGACTGATAGTCATCACACTAGTGATAAAATTTTATAGATCTATCTAGTAAATAAAAGTAAAGAAATTATAAAAATGAAACCTATCATTTTATAACTACTTATAGATACCACAATTTACATACCCTTTCTATTGTTTATGGACATTTGAATTCCTTCCATGTTTTGGCAATTATAAAATATGATGCAATGAACATTTCTGTATGTGTTTCCTGGTATACATGGACACACATTCCTTTAGAGTACATACTTAGGAGTATCATTCCTGAGTCATGTGTAACCCATATCTTTAGACTTACTAGATAATGTCAAAAGGTGCTTATAGTCCATCAGCAATTAAGAATTACTTTTGTTTTTCACCTATACCTATACTTAGATTTTTTAAAAAATGGATTTTAAATCCATTTTTAGATTAAAACAAAGACAGAAATTAAAAGTTTATATTTATTCCTTATCTTTTTTTTTCCCCACTCTGTCGCCAGGCTGAAGTGCAGTGGCATGATCTCAGCACACGGCAACCTCCGCCTCCCGGGTTCAAGTGACTCTCCTGCCTCAGCCTCCTGAGTACCTGGGATTACAGGTGCCCACCACCATGACAGGCTAATCTTTGTATTTTTAGTAGAGACAGGGTTTTATCATATTGGCTAGGCTGGTCTCAAACTCCTGATGTCTACTGGTCTGCCTACTTCGGCCTCCCAAAGTGCTGGGATTACAGGCGAGAGCCACCATGACCAGCCCCTTTTTCCATTCATTTTTTAAACACATGTATTATTTTGTTACCTTTTGGGTGCTCTGGAACCAAAAATGAAGACAGTATGACCACTGCCTACCATAGAGGAGGCCACAGACTAAGGGGGTTAGTATTAGTATGAAATATAAAAAAAGAAGATTTAATTTTATACTAAAATAAAAGGTAAAAATGGTGGCAATATATTTCTAGTCATGCCATATATTAATAAATAAGCTGATTCTTAAGAACATTCAATTGGCTAATGATAACTCTTAATTTAGCTCCAGACATACAGTTTATGACTAGGTGGGATACATGTACTTGGAGTTGTGTGTCACACACACACACATACACACATACACACAGGGAGAGACAGAGAGAATGTTAAAGGGCAAATAGGGAAGTCTATGTCTAACCTGCTGAAAGTTCCCCTCTGAGGATTAACTCTAGAATTTATGGCAGGAATCAGAAAAGGATTTAGCAAAAGACCAGATACGAAATAGTTTAGTCTTTGTGGGCCATAAGGTCTCTGTCTCAACTCCTCAACTCTGCCCTGGCAGCATAAAGGCAGTTACAGACAATATATAAACAAATGGGTGTGTCTGTGCTTCAAACAAACTTTAATTACAGAAACAAGCTGGATCCCTGATCCTATCCAAGGGCCAGGGTTTGTGGACACCCGGCCTAAGGGATGGCAACTTATCAAAGAGGCAAATGACCCACGGACAGTCTATTAGTTTAAATAGGCATCAATTATTTTATGTTTTAGCATAAATAAAAGATTCAAAAGTAGCTTATGATAGCGGGAAGGGAAGGAGAAAGCGTGATGAAGATCCCTGCGAACTGTGGAAATTATCACCCACATTGTGACTTGACCGAGAGCCTGTACTAGGATGTATGATGCAGTGAAGCTTTTAATTTCCAAGGCCAACAATAAACTACGTGGAGTGACAACATGCATTTTAGTGAATGAAAGGACTTTCTGGGAGTGAGAGCATCAAGACTTCATTTTACTAGTGAAAGAAGGTGGTGGGAACTTTACTGAGCCCGATAGGTCAAAAGTGCTCATTAAGGTTTTATCCCTAATAAGTATGTGGAGCTTTTATATTTATCAGCCTAATTTTTTATCCCTTTTGCCTTAGAAAATACAGACCATTGTACCAGATTGATAAATATAAATACTCCTTAAAGTTACTACTTCAGAAAATAAAAAACAAATTCTTTTAGTTTATTTAAGCCAACTGGATCTAATATATTACCGGTATCTCGAAAGAGACAGTAGAATCTTCTATCATCCATAATATTCTCAGTGAATGATTAGCAAGATAGAAAATCTGGGATTAAAATTGTAAGAGTAAACCTTAATTAAAACCTATTATGCACCATGAAAGCATTATTCATAACAACTGTATGAGGTAGAAAATAAAATTACCACCCTATTTTATAGATAAAGAAACTGAGGCACAGAGAAGTTAAGTAATTTACCCAAGAGCACACAGCTGATAACTACTGAAGTAGGAATTCAAACCAAGGCAGTCTTCTTTCAGAGTTGCTTTCTTTAAACTCTATGTCACCCTGCCTCTTATCCTTAGGAGACCTATACCATGTATCACCTTTTTTCTCCCTCTTTCTCAAGTAGTGTATATTCGGGATCAGGCTATATGTGGCACTTAAAATTAGATAATGAGAAACTTGACCTTTTAAAAGATCAACACATGATATAGGTTTGATGCTTTAAAGGACTATGAAAGAGGCCGGGCGCAGTGACTCACACCTGTAATCTCAGCACTTTGGGAGACCGAAGTAGGCAGATCGCTTGAGGTTAAGAGTTCAAGACCAGCCTGGCCAACGTGGTGAAACCCTGTCTACCAAAAAAGCAAAAATTAACAGGGCATGGTGATAGATGCCTGTAATCCCAGCTACTTGGGAAGCTGAGGTAGGAGAATTTCCTTAACCTAGGAGGTGGAGGTTGCAGCTAACCGAGCTAGTGCCACTGCACTCTAGCATGGGTGACAGAGTGAGACTCTGTCTCAAAAGAAAAAAAAAAGGCTGTGAAAGAAAACTTCCTTCTCTGTGTGTTTGTTACTAAACATGATATGTTACCAAAGAAAATATACTTTCTTCTCTGTCTAGAACAAATTACTTGGTGATTTTCCCAAACTCTGGTCCAAACTTTCTCCTCATCCTCCTAGCAAGTGGTCATTCCTCCTCAGTGCTGCTTAATTATCTTGTTCCTACTGCCAATATGGCAAGGTTAACATTGGGTAGCAAACATTTGCTTTTATGTTTATCTTTTTCTCTGGGCTGAAAACTCCTCAGGGATAGAAAGCACATCATACTTACCTTCATGTCTCTAGAATCTTCACAGGATCTACCCAGGGAAGCTACTTGAATGTCTGATGCACGATTGAATGAATGCATGCACCAATGCTTCCTCCAGGTAGTAGCCACGATATTGTTACCCCTCCACAATGATAAGATAAGGCAATATCCGGCCAGGCGCGGTGGCTCAAGCCTGTAATCCCAGCACTTTGGGAGGCCGAGACGGGCGGATCACGAGGTCAGGAGATCGAGACCATCCTGGCTAACACGGTGAAACCCCGTCTCTACTGAAAATACAAAAAACTAGCCGGGCGAGGTGGCGGGTGCCTGTAGTCCCAGCAACTCGGGAGGCTGAGGCAGGAGAATGGTGTAAACCCAGGAGGCGGAGCTTGCAGTGAGCTGAGGTCCGGCCACTGCACTCCAGCCTGGGCGACAGAGCGAGACTCCGTCTC
>NC_045440.1:93609469-93751066 GCF_002776525.5 Piliocolobus tephrosceles
AAAAAAAAAAAAAAAAAAAAAAAAAAGATAAGGCAATATCCAACAATTCTAAAAACAAAATAAAATCTTTTCGAAAGATGCTTTTTTAATCAAATACATCTGTTTCATTTATTGCAGATGTGTGTAAGCACTGTTGGAGAGGGTATCTGGCCAATAAACAACAAGCTCTACAACTTACACGAAGCCATGTTCATGCTAGCTGTCGCTGTGAAGCATACACTGTTGCTTTGTCTTTTCAGAGATGCTTCCACAGGGACACAGCTATAGCCCATTTACCTCCTCTCAAGTTTTAATAATATTGTTAAGGAATTCGTTATAAGAAATTGCTGAGAACACCTAGGGGAATTGCTAAATAATTCCACAGTAGTTCTGCTTGAGTATCATAAGTGCTAGGCTGCATAAGACCACTGTTTTTTTTTTTTTCATTGTGTTTTGTATTTTGTTTTGCATAAAACAATGTGAATATCACCACTGTTGTCCTTCTAAATAAAATGTTGAAAGAAATGGGATATTCAAAGCTTTCATCTTGCTGGATTAAATTGCAATAAGTTTAAAATTTAAAAAGTGGTGTTTCAACTTAACACATGGGATAGGCTTCTCAAAACACTAGAGTGCGTGTAGGGGGGCGGAAATTGCAAAGTAATTATTTATTCTTTTGCTTTGTCTTTCATGACATGAAATCCTTTGCTGAATTATTCTACTTAGAAGGTTTAGGGTTGCTTTTCTGTGATGGCGTATGTATTTTTTTTTGTTTGTTTTTGTTGCAATGCAAGATTATTTCTTTTCAAAGGGTGGTGTCACAAGAGGCCTGCTGTAAAAATCCAGAGATGCTGCCAGTAATTAGGCAGCTGGGTGGCCCAGAAATTGTCTTCATTACACTGTTGTTTCTTTGCCAGTTCTCTCTTTTCTCTCTTCTGGGAAAGGAAAAAAATAAAAAGCTTTGTTTTTCTTTACATAGTTCTTATGGCAGAATGAATAAACCTTGTTTTTGGTTTTTTGTTTCTTTCACTTGCCAGAATCTTCTGACACAACATCAACTTCCACATTTATGATTTATAGCCCTTGCTTTGATTTACAATCGATTGTCAAAACATGTTTAATGAATGATCAGGGCTACAGTATTTAATGTGTTAAGGGTATTCTATGCACAAATCCATGGGCCTCACATGCACATATGCTAAACCAAAACAGTTCTTCAATGTGCATCACTCTGATAACCAAGATAATATATGTCCAGGGCTTATAACAAATGACTGTCAGCCTAAAGGACACAGAAAAAGGTTTTTTATGTCTGTCTTTCCTTCTCTTCATCTCTGACAGATTCTTTTCTCAGTCCAACATGTGGTTGTGAGAAATGAACAACAAATGTGTTTGTGCATGCACCATGCACACATGTGTGCCGTGTGTGGTTTGAGTTCTCTTACTTGGGCATGTGAGGGAATTTGTAGCTTATGCTATGTAGGATTATAGTTAGTAGGTATTTCATAACTGTTGGATGAACTAAATAATAGACTTTTTGCACTTGTTTTTCAACCTTTTTTGAAGCTAGATATAGTGGACCGAATGGTGGTCCCCCAAAAGATTTGTCAACATCCTAACCCCCAGGACCTGTGATTACCTTATTATAATAAAAGATATGGGATTAAGTTAAAGATCTTGACTAGAGACATTTATTCTGCATTAGTCTGTAGGCCCTCAATGCAACCATATACTCTAAGACAGAGGTAGAAGGAATTTTGAGACAAACACAGAGAGAAGGAGAGAAGGAGGCAATGTGATCACAGAGGCAGAGATCGGAGAGATGCAGCCACAAACCTAGGAAGGCCAGCGATGCCAGGTGGCCATCAGAAACTGGAAGAGGAAAGGAACCCGTTCTCCTCCAGAGCCTCCAGGGAGAGGGCAGATCTGCTGACACTTTGATTTCAGACTTCTGGCCCCCAGAACTGGGAAGGAATGTATTTCTGTTCTTTTAAGCCACCCAGACTGTGGAAAATTGTTACAGTAGCCATAGGACATTAACATGCTAATTAACCTCATGAATCAGGCAGGCAAGGCCTGGATGTGCAGGAGCCTAGAAGCCCAGACCTGTGGGTAAGATGAGGACAGCTCCGCCAGAAAAGCAGAGACTCACAGAAAGCAGTAATACAGAGACTCGGGGAGAGCATCCTGGCCTCAGATCCTTTCCATGCAAAGGAAATACAGCAAACAAAGTTTGATCCAGGCAAGCATTGAGTTTTTTCAGGTTGACCAACATAGTGAGTAGGGAACTGCAGTAGTAATGCAGATGGAAGAAAAAGCCTGAAGTCAAATGAGCATCAGTACTAGTTATCATTAGTTAATTAGAAATACTAATAGAAGAAAACATTCATTGAGAACCCACTATTTGCCAGGCTTTGAACCACCACAGACCTATCATGTAGGTTTCACTGGTCTCATTTTACACTTTATAATATGTGCAAAACTAGGATTCAAATTCAAGTAGATCTGACTCCTACTCTAGGTTTTTCACTACTGTGCTGCATATTCTCACTCTGCTGTACTACCCGACTCAGGACTGTACTATTAATAATACACAGCAGACTGCAGGCCCAGTGGGCAGCATGTTGATAGGAACTGGACAGTGTCAAGGTTCTGTCTGGTTGTGGATGAAATGCCAGACCTATCGAAGAGAGAGAACAATGCCATGGAGGAGAAATGAGTGTAGGGCTTCCAGTAAACTACGTTCAAATTCGGGCTTGGCACTGATGGGCTGCCTGATCTGTAGCCCACTTCCTTATCTTGGCAATGTGAGCAATAATATCTATCCTACAGAATCAATCTAAGAGAGGATATATGCAAGTCAAAAGCCTGGTTCAATATCTAACAAGAAAAATGATTTCCTGTCTCATGGTAGGGTTTGAAGGAAATTGCACAAAACTATAACAGAGATTTTTATTGGCTAGTATAAATTCCAGTGAGCACAACCTTAAGTCTTATGCTCTATTTTTGAAGTAAACATCGAATTTAATTAAAACTATAGAAAATTAAAGGAGGCTTGGTGAAATGGTCACTTGATTAGAAATCTGATCTCTAGGTTTCCTGTCTATGCAATTAACTCCAATAGATTTGAGAAGCACTTGGATTTCATCCAAAGAAAGGGATATTATTTATTACAAATATGAATAAATATTCCAGAGCTGACCTGTATTCTGACAATCAACATATATTAGTCTACAATTGATGTAATATTGATTTGCCTTCCTTGTCAAACTTTTGGGGTATAAGATTTCGAATCAACTTCTTGAAGTGCATCCGTCTTTCAGGCAGAGCTCCTTACAAGTACACAGTACTCATATTCCAATGGCATTATTTGGTAACTTGAAAAATATTAAATATAAAACATTTTGTGCTCCTTGAATGTATTTTAATTGAAAATTACAGAGTTGATCTGAAGTATAGGCTCTTTGGGATTGAAGAAGGAAGAGTTTAGTATTTTTTCCTTATTTTTCATAAAAGGAAGTAACAGGCAATAATGAAACAGTACATATAATGGAGTAAAAATTAATGAGTAGATACTTTTTCTATTCACTAGTGTGAATAGAGTATGAATTCAAGTATGAATACATACTTCAAATAGAATGATTTAATGGTTGACTCAAAAATAAAGACTTTATAAAATTCTTCATTTGTCTTAATGCACTGCATTCTCAGAGATTCTCGTAAATTTTAAATTATCACCTAACTTAAAAAAAAACACTCTGAAAAAAACACTCTGGAAGTTTATGAGCTGTGAATACTTCAGAAGCAAAGGTGATGCTTACGACCAGTGAGATGTGTTCTTTGAGTGACTTTTGTTTTAGTACTGACAATGTTTTCTGATAAACATGAATTCTCTCTCATGCTACTCCTATAGCTAGCAACACATGTCTACAAATTTGGTTACTAAAGCTATCAGAAGCATAGAGTTAGAACAAAACATAGCCACACCCACTCATGCGAGATCAAATCCATGACTCTAACTTCATTAGCACTGTTTTCTAGCCAATGGGTAAAGCTACAATGAACTCCTGCCTCGGGGAGGGATTGTCTGATCTGACTCTTATTTGAAGACCTCAAAAACGTTTTCTAAAGAACAAAATGAGAACAACTAATGATCCAGTCACTATAATCTGGCTTTGGATCTTCACTTCAGTCACTGGTTGATTCAGGTTAGTGAAGGATACTGATAACTTCATTTTTATATTTAGATGTATCATGAGTATGAGATTTTGGGGGCATATGAATGACTCAACTTTGTAATACTTTCTTGAGACAAGACAAAATACTATGTGGTCAGAGGAGAAAGTATGATAAAAAGGACAAGCATGGCTCATTTGCATACCAGAAAAGGTAACTGTGATTATTTTAAGCAATTATAAGCTCTCCATTATAGCATATAAATAGGGAAAATCATAGTTAGCCCATGTAAAGAATTTTGATGATAATCTATAAACAAAACCACACCTTGTATCAAATGAGTTCTATCTAAAGATACACTAGAGACTTGATTGAATTCATATGACTTAGTAGGACCAGCTTTGAAAGCCTGAAAATATCTCATTTGTTCCCAAAGTGTAAGATTCTCAAATACAGTGAGAGCTTTTTCAAATGTATTGTCTATCACTTTGTCTTTGTACCAGAAGCAAATTATTTTTTTAAGTGCTAATTGGCAGTTCTGTAAAGACACCACAGTGCCCCACACTAATTGCGTCGCCTGCAGAATTCTCAGTCGGACTCCTTTTCCAACCTGTACAGTCAGGAAGTCTGACAAGAAAATGTGTGCTCAAAGTTCTCAACAAAGGGAAATTACTTTATAGTCTGCTACCAACATGTGGAGATAGCTGAAAGTTATTTCGTTTCACTCATTAGGGACAGTCTCACTTGGCTAATCTACACTGTGTTTAAATTACATAGCTGTTTTTCCTAATTTTTAGAATAAGTACTATATTTATGGCCCACATGCTGAATATTTGAAATAGTTTGAGCCAATATATGTGGTACTATGGCTTGTTTATTGCTGAGTTGATTAAATTGCCCCACTCTACATGGTTCTTTCCCACATAAATTATTCCAATCAGTGTAAAAGTTGCTTACATTGAGGGAATTACATGTTTGACAGCTGATTGTTGGCTCCACATAGTTGATCAAAGTAATTTCAAATTGGGGAGAGGTGTTCATATAGTTAAGCTGGTATGCTACAAAACCATGGATCAGATGGGGCAAGAAGGGGTTATAGCCATTACACATTTCATTTTGTGGTTCTGCCAGTTACTAACTGTAACCTAAGAAACTTAATTTATTCATGCCTCAGATTTCTCATCTGTCAAATAGGGCTAATATTCACATCATCCATATGAAAGTCACCAATCTTAAAGTCAAAAGTAGTAAAATATCAGCAGTTTCATATGGTTTACTCCAATAATAGTACCCATATATAGGATTATTACAGAAATTAAATGTTAATTTAGGTAAAGCACTCAACACAATGACTAAAATCTATTAAGTAAATGCACAAAAATGATAGTAATTTAAAAAATTATAATAATTACTATTTTTAACTGGATTTGTGTGAAGAAAGATAAACAGTACATACTGTATTGATAATTTTCATTTCAATATGTTGCTTTTTACTGGTGGGTCCAGGTGCAAAATTATTGAGCAGTAACATAGGTTGAGGCAGGGCTACCTCTTATCCTCCTTGTACTAAAAGGCTGGGGTACGTAATTCAAAAGAGGACAGTCCAGAAATGAAGTCAAGTGCAAACTGGCAATGAGTGTAGGGGACAAGGGTTGAGGTGGGAAGCCATTATTACATTCCAGAAGCTGGTCTTTAAAGCCAGGGTTGGAAAATTCAAGTAACACAGCCAAGTGTGGCCCAAAAGCCAAGTTACTCATGAGTTATAGGAAGGCGAGTGAGTCAGGAAAGACACTGAAGGCATAGGCACAGGATGGAGAAAACAGCCTCCAACTGGCAATGTCACTGATAAAGTCACATCCTTATGACAGGAGGATTCTGAGACACTACCAACACCCCAAGTCATAAAATGATGGCCACTTCAGGAATCTCTTCTGCATTTAGATCCCCACCTCATGAGACATGCCTAGATAGTTGTTATTCCTAATGCTGTAATTATGTTTACTCTGTGGAGATGAGCGCTCTTCCTATTAGAGTTCCCATAAGAAGTCATGTTCTGGCCTGGCACGGTGGCTCACGCCTGTAATCCCAACACTTTGGGAGGCCGAGGCGGGCAGATCACGAGGTCAAGAGATCAAGACCCTCCTGGCTAACACGGTGAAACCCCGTGCCTACTAAAAATACAAAAATTGGCCGAGCATGGTGGCAAGCGCCTGTATCCCATCTACTGGAGAGGCTGAGGCAGGAGAATGGCGTGAACCCGGGAGGCAGAGCTTGCAGTGAGCCTGGGCGACAGAGACAGACTCCATCTTAAAAAAAAAAAAAAAAAAAAAGTCATGAAGTCATGTTCTTAGAGAAAGACAGATGAGAAGACAGATGAGGTCAGGATATGAATCTGATAGATTTTCTTGCTGTTCAATTGAAAGACCATAGCACCTTTTAAGAAACTTGCCATGCATCTCATAATATTCTCAAATCTCCAGTTCCTGCACCAATCATCCACCCAGTATGTTCCAAATAAAATAAGATGATTTGCTCCTTATACATGTAGTTTCATCATGAAGTCACTTCAAGTTTTAGGAAATAACTAAAATAAATGTTAAATATCTCTTATCTTTATTTTAATATAATTCAATTTTAATAAGCACCTATCAGTAATAAACACCTACCAAGTAGAACATATAAATAATAATTTTCCATTGTGTAGATGCATTGGATATTTTATTGCTATGTAAATACAATTTTATATATATAAATATATAGTATGCATATATATGTATTATACACACATATATGTATACAATATATGTATAGAGAGAGTTCTATATATGAATGATCCAGGTTTGGCTTTCTTTCCCTGTAAATGTATGTGTATATGTATACACACAGATATGTATGTATACACACACATATACATTATATATACACCAAATATATGTATATATAACTGTAGATATACATATATGCATACACACAGACACATATATATGTTCATAGCTGAGATAAAACATTCTATTTAATGCTATAAAATAGCTGAAATATAAGCTAACCAATAATGCATAATAGTATATTTTAGAACACTGTCTTATAATGTGAGTCTACCATCAGTTCTCCACTAGTCGTTTGTCAAGACTCTAATGCATTTTTGGTGGAAACATAAATATTCCAGTGAAGACTGTTCACATGCCTATTCTAGTTAATCTCACTTTAGTTCATGTTACTTTTCATCAACTGCTTGAATGGCTATTATTTAGGAGGAGATAATTAAGATAGCTTAAATTTTGAGGCCCATACCTGCCTCTATCAATTAGTATATCTGTGATTAGAAAAGCAACTGAATACTCTAGGTCTAGGTTTCTTTCCCTGTAAATAAAGGACACCCCAAAAAAATCTACTTGGGGGTGGGGGAGTGTGATGTGAAAAATACGTGAGAACTAAAGAAACTACCACAGCCTGTAGAACAAGGTTGTGCCCAGTAAAACTTAATATTCTTCCTCTGTTTCTTAAATCACAAATCCCATCAAGGGGAATTGGTTTACAGTAAGGAGTGTCAATGTGATTGGAATTAACACTCTCACAATAACTTTGTTAATAATAATAATAGCAATTACCATTTGTGTAACCCTATACAATGTACTTAATGATAGCGTTTAATCCTCATAAAAATTTTTGTTGTATTCATCTTACCTTTGAAAAAATATTGAAGCCCAGAGAGCCTATGGTGACCTTCTTAGGATTATACAGGCAGTAAATAGCAAAACTTGAAATCAAACTCAAGTTTTCTGACTTCAAGTGTGGCAATATTGGAATCTAGTCTCTTAAGTGAGGCTTGTCTTGATCAGATGCCTCAAAATCTCATACCGGGAGAAATCATTATCTTATGAGTCATAGCTCTACTAGGCAAAAATAAAATATTTGTTATAAAAATAACAATGCAATATGATAATATAGAAAGTGTGAAATATTTGAGATATGGTAGAGAACCTTAGGGCTGACCCCTGACTTCTTAGTTGGACTTACTCTGCTTTCCTACAGCAATATGGCTGTTTTCCCATTATGGACAAGTTACGCTCACCCACCTGTAAACCCGGCCTTGGGAAAGGACATTTCACTCAGCTAATTAACCTTCCAGCAGACACAGATTCAGAGAAGAGCCTTGGGAGAATGCAATCACAATTTGCCAACTATTAACTTACTTCGTGTGTGCAATGAGGAGACTAGATCATGCTATAAAGCATAAATATTCAAGAACCAATTCAACTGGAAATGTTCAATCTGAGGTATATTTTGAGTTGGTTGCCATTATGTCTTAAAGAATGAAGAAACAAACACATAGTTTTGCAACCTTAAACTCCCTGATTCCTTCTTTTTTGTTTGTTGCTCTGGATTTTTATCTGATAACACTGGTTTCATCTCTACTAGTTCTCGACTTCAAATTTTTCAACATGACAATATTTTATGTATTAATTAGAACAGTGTGATATTACTGGGGGAGGAAGAGGGTTAGACAAAAATGACATAAGTTGTTTCTCTCATTTTTTTGGATATCAAAATTATCTGAGAAATAATGGCCTCATTGGAGAGTAGGGGGAAATGATACAATTTACACCTGTTAGGATTGGCTAATTTTCTTGAAACTTCCTAGTTTGTATATGTATAGATATGAATGCTAAAGAAACACCCATCATTCAGCTATCACTATAGGACAAAATACTTATATACTAGGCTTCAAACGGCAAAGTATAAACATAAATAGTGAGATATGTGTCCTTGCTAATTTAATAAGGTCGAAATCCTTTTATGTTTTCAAGCGTCGTTATTCATCAGTGCTTGTTTATATGGAGAAGACAGACACAGAGGACTTTGCAGAAGTCATTACATTTTTTGGTAACCATAAAGCTTTTTCCAAAGATGCTTCCCTCTTCTACTTCCCATGTCAAGCTACACCAACTGCTACACCTACTGGCAGTGGTGAAATTGCAGGAGTAGCCTCCTGTCTTCCTTGTCAGTGCTTTAAGGAAATAAACTAGGTTAGAAAAGGTCTGGCAATGCTCTTGTTTGTTTGAACAGAAAAGTAATCTACATATCACTGTCATCCGGTTCCTCTGAAGATGTTGTGAGGCAGGTCATTTCTCTCTACTGAAGTGCTTTTTCTTTTATTACCAGCCCTATAACAAGATTATTGAAATGATTCAACAATAGTCATGCCACAGCCATAGATACTTGTTGAAAGTAAATAATAAAAGCATTTTATCTGAATGGCTGTCATTTTCCTGTTGAGGGATACATTTGTTACATAAGTACGTTTGTATGCTGGTCTGCCTTATGTGAACTGTTCTAATTTGGTTATCCTGATAGGTGCCATTGTTGCTTCATTCTAACAATATTAGCAGAGAGAAGGAGATCACTCATTTTCAGTAATTTGCAGTCACTGCAGTCAAAGAGGTTGCAACGAGATAGAAACTAGTAGGAATGAATTTTAAGGAAACTACTGGAGAATGTTTGAGCACCACACCATAATTCGGCATTTGAGTTCGCCTTAAGCAAAATTCAATTTGAAAAAAGAAAACAAGGTCACCGCATTTAGATTTAAAAGTTAGTTTTTTTAAAAAAGGTGTAGGCTACTCAAAGCTACAGGGTTAATTGCTTTTATACATAATGGGTCTACAGTGTATAAAGGCTGGGTCACTTTTAAGTAAAATCATATTTTTAACTTTATTTTTAATTTTTAAATGTCATTTTTATTACTTATAATCTTAAGCAACAGGGACTCAAGAATTGTTGATTATTTCATTATTTTGTATTTGATTCCCAGCAAGAAACCAAACATTTTGTTGGATATTTAATAAAAGTATCATTATCCTTCTAATTCAAGAACATATACATTCTTTCTTCTTTAGAGACGGCATCTAGCTCATTCTGTCTTCCATGCCAGTGTGGTGGCTTTGATCAAGCTCACTTCAGCTTCAGACTCCTGGGCTCAAGAGATCCTTCCACCTTAGCCTCCTGAGGTGGGCCTATAGCTGTGTGCCATTGCTTTGGCTGATTTCTTAATTTTTGCAGAGACAGCATCTTACTATGTTGCCCAGGCTGGTCTTGAACTCCTGGACTCAAGCGATCCTCCCACCTTGGCGTCCCAAAGTACTGTGATTACAGATGTGAGCCACCATGCCCGTCTCAAGTGAATAATATTATCTAAAACGACTGACTTATATAGTCTTTCTAAATGCAGAGAAAGAACATTGTGTGTATATGGAATCAGTTCACCGTATTGATTAAGCATTTGTTTATTCAATAAACAAATGTTTGTTGAGTACATTTCATGTGTCAGGCATTTTGCTAGGCATTGGGAAAAGAGCATTGTCTTCATGGAGCTTATAGTCTATCCAGAAAGATAGATATAAAACAGGCAATTACAATGAAGTGTACTAAGTGTTAATCAGACATACAAGGTTCTCTAAGATTGAGTAGCTAAAGGTTCAGCAACCAGAAAGCATCTTGGAAGAAAAGAAGTTTTCACTCCTAACCACAGGATAAGTGGATGTCAGTCCAGTGAAAAACAGAACAGTGTGTCAGAATAAAGAAACAGCATCTGCCCAAATCCACCCTCCAGAGAGGGTGGAAATTTCAAGAAAAAAAAAGTTTTATCTAGTAAGAGTATACAGTACAAAGTGAGGAGATGTCAGAGATGAGGGTTAGATTTTAAAAGTTGGGTATTTATCCATTTAGAAATTAGAAGCCATTGACCCCACTGAATGGGTTTAAATAGAGTAATACAAACTGTGACTACTAGAAAGTCATTCTGACTACAGCAAAAACAGTATTTTTGAAAAGAGTATGACTGGATGCATGGGAATCAGAAGTCTATTGCAATGGTTCAGTTAAGAACACATGATGGCCTGGGCTAGGGAGTTGGCAGTGGGCATGGTTTAGGGTATAGGGTAGATGAGACTCCGTGAATGAATATAATACATGATGAAGAAGGGGGAATAAAAGTAATGTTTGTTGGGGGCACTTGGTGCATGGCAATGCCCTTTACTGGGATAGGAAACATTGGAAGACAATCGAGATTGATGGAAGTTCTGAAATAATAAGAGTATGGCAGGAAATTAATACTATTACTTAGCTATATTGTTCTATATAAATTTGTACTTTATATAAAAATATATAAAGATATATATGACTTTTCAGAAAACTGGACTACATAATTTGTTAATTACACTATTTTAAGTAAATAATAAACCTGAAATTATTAGTATACTTTCTCCAGATGGAAATACAAAGCACTGAACAATGACATGGCCTTATCAGAACAACATGATGAATCAAAGGGCTGGTAACAGCAGAAGTTGACATCATTTTATTTTCCTTACACAGAATAAAACTTTCAAACTGAAAATGCCATGTAGACCTAACTTGTGTCTCCAAAATACACCTTCTCTTCATAGTACTGAACATTTATGTGCTCAGCACTGCCTATGAACCCTAATAAGAAAATTCGTATAAACACATTGTCCCCGACTTAAATGTGTTGTAATTAATCAGCAAGTCACTCATTCCTTAGTTAGTGCATTAAATGCTTTTAATAATAAATATTTTGAACACTCACTGGTGGTCAAGTCTTGAGTTTGACATGGGTTTGCAGAATGCAAAAGATACAGTCCCTGCTTTTGAGGAGCTCATTATCTTGAAAACACAAAGAATCCTGATCTATGTTGAATGCAGTGTCAGTGACTAAAGATAAAGAAGCACAGAGGAGGATGCCTAGACCAGCTGGGAGAAGGGCTCAGGGTCGGTGTGGTGAGAGGGAATGATGATGCTTGAATATTCTAATCACACTGTAAAGATAAATAGCACTTAACTAGGAGAAGGCTGAGGAAGGGGTGTTAAGAGGTAAGTAGCACATGGATAAGGAAGAAGCTACAAAATCACCTTAGGTATCTGGGGAAGTGCAAGAAATTAAAGAACCAAGAAAGTAGGTAGAGACCCTGAAGGGTTTTTTGTTTGTTTGTTTGTTTGTTTGTTTGTTTTGATCAGGGAAAAGAAATTGATTTTGTCTTGATGACCCTGGGGAGCAACTGAAGTGATGTGACATGTCTAGATTTTCTAAGTTGGAGTATCTGCAGCAGTGTTGTCGTTCTTAAACTTGAATCTGTGTAGAAGAGGGAGGACTAGTTTAAAGGCCATTTCAGGTGGCGATTGTAAAGCTAAACAGGTAAGGACAGATTTGGGAAACACATAGGTGTTTAAATCAGCTCTCTTTGGCAACTGACCAAGGATGGAGGGTAGGGAAAAGGAGAACTCACAGTCAGGGACACCTACCATGCACCCAGGGAGGGTCTTCTTCCATAATCATCAGGGTTTCCCAGGTGTCCAATGCTGCCAGCTTTGTTGTTGTATCGACTCTTTAAGTCCTCAAATCTAACACGTCACAAAGTTTATTTACTTTAAGATACTTCTTAAGTCCTTCCTTGTTTATCCAGCTACTACCTTCTCTTGGCAAGATTTCTACAACAATCCCTTTCTTGGCTCTCCTGTTTTCCTTGATTTGGTAGGTTTATTTCTTTAATTATTATCTTTTTAGAGTAAAATATACTTTATTCTATCCTAAGTATGTAACTAACTTATCCTAGGAAAATTTGAAGAAGGAAGAAAACATTTTCTTTTTAACTATTTTTCTAAATTCCTGCAGTTACAAAAAATATGCCCCTTTACTTTTGTTATTTAAGTGTCTTTAAATGATTTTACAGATGTATTTAATATTCATGAATATATCATAGGATTAAACATATTTCCAAAACATCGTATGTGATATAATTTTCCTTAATTTTCAAATATATAGTTCCTGATGATATTTCCAATCTCCCAGTGGAAAATCATTTTAAACATCATTAAATTTTGAGTCCAAAAGCTGATCAAGCATAATCAGAGATTGTATTTAAGATTTTCCTTGTTAAAAGGAAAAATACAATTCTTGACTAAGAAATGAAATAGACCTTTTCTTGTAATTCCAATTATAGAAAAATTCCATTTCTAAATGTCATGTTCTGAACTTGATTATTAGTACTGAAGTTCATAGAACCACAGGCCCATTGCCATTACACCAAAGGCAAATTAACTCTCCAGAAAGTAACTTTTAATCTTTCTTTTTCAGCATTTCATTCTAAATAATATTTTATTCTAAGTATTTTATTCATAAGCTGGAAAAAATTTGAAGCATACATGCAAATAAATTGTGCTAAATTATGGACTTATTTTTTTAGTTTCCAATCCCACCTTTAAAGTGTGTTTTTAAGCCTGAGCTTGCAAGGCTCTGAAATTTATCCAGTCTTATAAATCAAGCATTTTATATAAGGTAAGGTTGAATAGAGTATAATATTTGCCTCTACAAACAAATGGAATCATGGAAAAGATTAAATTGTTTTTGTAAGTATATATACACATATATATGTACCATCAAAAATATGATTAATAAATGAGATATTTCACAATTCATGTGTAAAACAATGTTGCCTAGAAATACTGTCAAATTTAATTTTTCATAAAATGATTTTAAAAGCACATGGAAATAGAAATATTTTCCTATCCTGCACTGTACTGTATATAAGCATCCATCAGCTGGCTACCTTCAATGAAGAAAGAAGCTGAGTTGACAATACTTAATGGAAACCATGAAGGGTAAATCTTAATGGAAAGAGAACTTCATCTGACCAGGAGTCTTTTATCCCAGTGGCGCTGTTGTTACTTTGACATTGACATTTACATGAGTTATAAACTGAAAAAGAATTTCCATAAAAACAGCTAGCTGGCTTTGTTAAGTAAAACAGGTCCTTTTACCTTCACAGTCTAATAAAGAAGTACAGTGAAAGAACAGTGAATGAGAAAGAATAAAATCTGGCTTCCAACCTATATTCTCTTAAATGTATACATTTCATGTAACTAGGAGGTTGATCATATCATTTCCTAGGTATTACTCAGGGGTGCTAGAGCATTTTTTTTGCTTTACATTTGAAACTTTTGTTTGTTTAACATTTTACAAACCATGATGTTTTTACATATAGACACAGGTGGCTTGACTCAACCTAGAAGTTCTGGTTTCCATCTTTCCTACAAGAAAAACGTGTGTTAAAGCTCTCTGGGAAATCCTAAGTCTGAGTTTGAGAACAAGAGGCAGTAATGTAACAAACACCTATGGAACACAGGGGCTTTGATGGAGTATTTTACTAGCTACTAGGCTTTGATGGAGTATTTACTAGGTGGCTATGAAACCAATAGAAGATGCAAGTCTTACACTTGAGGAAGCTTATACAGTTTTTCACTGAAAAGAATAAGTCATGGAAATGAACATATCTTGTTGTCCATCAAGTAATTAACTCTAAACATGTACGTGGTTAAATTAGAGAAGGCCTTATCATTTATTGTGTTCTTCCATTAATCTATTTTATGTCATGCTAATCATCAATTTGTACTCATTTGTTCAATTGTTAGCATTAATGTTTATCATATATACATTACATTATAGTCTGAAATACTGCATTAGTAAGCTAGAAACAAGAATTAGTTTCAACCAATGCTTATTCATCCTATTATAAGGAAGAAACTACGCAAAATAAATCACTTCATTTTACCTTCATCACTCCATGAGATAGATATTATTCCCATCATTTTAAATAAGAAAGTTAAGGTTCAGAGAGATTAATTAAATTGTCATTCTCATGTATCATCTGGGTAAATTTGACTCTAATTTGTTTGTTTTTTTCCTGTTGTATCTGATGAAAGTAAGCTCTACTTTCATACAGGGAGGAAAAGCAAAACAATCTTATAATTAATTTCTAATACTATTAAGGCACTTAGGAAAATGATCTGTCAGAATAATCTTAGTTTGGGGATCAATAATAGGAGTGGAAATTAAATTAATGCAATGGCAAGATGCATTCTTAATCTCAAAAGGATATCCATTGGTAATTCCAGTTAAAGATTTTTGCTAAAAATCTGTGTACATTTTAGGTCTGGTGAACTTCTATTCATCCTTCAAAGACCAGCTCAAAGGTGACCTCCTCAGGCGGAGTTAATCATTGCTTTCATTGTGCACTTAACCTCTCCTTCTACATATCACAAAGCATTATAATTATTTGTTCACCTCACTGTATCCCCTAGGATATTTTTAGCTTCACAGAATTTGTGTTTTCCTTTTGCCCCAAGATTGGAACAGAGTGGGATTTTAATAAAGCTGTGTGCATTGCACAAGTTGATGAATGATTTTATACATTAATAATCTGGACTTTTAACATTTTCTAGTCATCAGAAAATATTCTGAACACATTTTTTAAAGCTCCCTTTCTCTTTGGTTAGTGGGTTATTTTGTCCTAACAGATCTTAGAATTTTTTGAAAGCTTTGTAAAAATATCTCTATTCTTTATTTAATGTTATAATATCTCAAAATTTCTCTGACATTCTATTCAAATACACCGTTGAAGTAATTTCTCCAAAATTCATATACTTTTATTTTCATATCATGTATCCATGAATAACACTAATAGACATTTTTTTCTTTGTAGTTCTAAGACAAAATTAATGAGACATGGAAAAAATGTCATGAATTAGTATCTGTGTGGTTCCCCCATCCGTTCCAAAAAATGGAGGAGAAACCAAGGTCCATTATGAATTGCCTATATTATTTATCTTTTTAAAAATTATTATGAAAATTGCTTCAAAGAGCAAACATATAGGGAGAAAAAAGGAAATATGTGGAAAAATAAGAGCCTCAGTCTACAGCAGTATTCTCCGACAAACCCTGTTTTCTTTATTTCCATATTAAACAAAAGAGCTAGTCATATGTAAGTTAATAAAGTGAACACAAGGGAGATGTACCTCCAAATTAGAGCCAGACGGTGAATAACATAGCAGGAATGTACTTAAAACCCGGTACCAGCTCGTGACAAGGTCTGTTCTCTGTCTTAGCCCTCGATTTTTGGAAAAGCTTCAGGAGCCATGAGAAAAACTTTCAACCTGACAAACACTCCAGGGTTGGGAAAGGCTCCTGTTTTAATTCAGCCCAGATGTGATCCTTAATGAAAGCATTATGGTTTTGCAGCTGCAGTAGATGGCACAAGCATTTTAAAAAGAATAAATTATTTAAAAAGATTTCCTTTTTCCCTCTTACAATTATGCTTGACCTGTATTGGGGTAAAATCTTAAGATAGATTATAAAACAATTTATGGTTCCTTGCTTTTTACCATCTGAATACTGTAATAACCTAAATGCAAAGAAAATATATTCAAAAACACACTATTGATGTGCTATATAAATATGTTTATCATCTTGACAAAGAGTGTCTGATCCAAAAATTCTCCAAAAGCCAACTTTCAAGCACATACAGTATGGACATATTAAGCCAACAGAATACCAATTCTCATGATATAGGCTAAGTTATTTAGATGGACATTTCTTGCTTATTCATAGTTGCATTTTATTACAATCTCTGGCAGGCATGCATATATATATATGTGTGTGTAAATATTACATTTTCTAACAAAATTTTTTAAGAGTAAACATAAAATCAATGTCATTTTCAAAAGGCAACAATACAAACCTGATATTAGAAGGAAAAACTTTCAGTGGAATAATCTGATCTACTCCTTCAATATTTCAGAAACATAATATGCTATATAGCACTTAAATGTCAACCTGACTTTATTTCAACATAATAGGAATACTTCACCCAATATGATTTCTGTTTTCATCAATAAAGTAGAAAAGTGAATGGACAACGTTGGGGGGGTAGAAATGAGAAGTTTGATTATTTTGAAGCATTCTTTGTTTGCTTTGTTTATTGTTTTGGAAAAGCTCTAGATTGGGAGGCATCCAGTGGGGATTCTGGGAAGAGCAGTTTACATATTTATTGAAACATTTGCTAACCATATAACATTCCAGCTAAAGAAAAACTTCCATTAAGCCCCAAAAATAGTTTTAAGCTATTATAGGAAGTTATTTTCTAAGAGTAACAACAACAACAAAAAAGAAAACAGAGGGAGGAACCAAATGATTGCAAGGTATTAAATGATTCTGCTTGAGAGCAGAAACTGCAGGTTATTATTTGCTGCCGGATTATTCAGAATGAATTTCATCAGTCTTGTTACAAATGTGTTTTTTGACACTTTAATTATGAAGGAACTATTCTGAAACACAATATGAGCAGAAGATGCTATAAGTTTAAGTAAAATGCTATTACATCCTCATTTTACAAAATTCACAATCACATTGAAATTAAACAGCATTTCTGTTTTGTAGAAAGAAATGCTTATTGCAAAAATGGAATGCATGTGGATCCAGTGACATTTTAATCATTTTATTTTATACAGTATTTAGAAATAGTGGCAATGGAACGCAGAAAGCTTTGCAATTTAATGCATATATACATATAGCACTATGTATATAGCACATTCTTACATGCCATAAAAATGGAGACTTCTCTACTGCTGCTTAGTGAAAAAAAGATGCTCATTCAAGATTAGTGAGTAGATAACAGATGTTGGTACCTGAGTACATTCATACTCAGCTAAGCTCTGTGCGTTCAGCTGGTTTTACTTCTTCTACCCTCATGCCCCCAATTTACTAATGAACATCTCCGTTTGTAATTTATCTGGGCACATTTATTCTAGAACAGCCAGTCAATCAGCCCAATGACCACAATTTAAACAAATAATCTACAAATCATTTTTTGCAAGCTATGCCTATTAAGTTGTGGTATGTTGATAAATGTAACAGAAAATATAATGGCATGTGAAGGGCCCTGATACACATGCATTCTGATTAATACAAAATCAACTGATTAAATGCAAATTTTTTGAGAATTTGTAACAAGCTAATGTAGCCAATAAAATCTCTAAAGTTGAAAATTTCATTCTTACTTTCAGCCAATGGAGATGGGCTATAATAAAACATTGACCCTGGAAGACCGATTTTTGTTACTTTTAGAAGTTTCCACTGAATTAGAAAACGATCCATTCAATTTTCCCCTCTATATGGTTATGTAGGCACACCTTCAACACCTGGCAAGATTCTGAAATCATTATTTAAGGAAAAACTAATGGACTATATCTACAACTTTAAGGCAAAAAGGCAAAGTGCTTTTAATTTGAGGTTAAAATATATTGGCAACAAACCTGTAGTGTTTATAGTATCAATCATCAATAAACGCTTAGCAACATAGGTACTCTATCAATTTCATTTTACAGGCAATCATTCATTTGGTTCTCTTAACCACAGTTGTTTTTTTTTATGACAATTTTAAATATTTAATACAAACATGACGAAATACATGCCTTCCTAAAAATTAGTCTTAGGTAGTCAAGCAACTATTAGCAAATAATAAGATCCTACAGAAAAAGCTTTAGTGTTTGTTCCTAAGACATTTATATACAGCTCATAAAACAGACAAGTTGCAAGAGTGTCCCCTCTATGATCACAATTTCACTTACTTCATATGTAAACATGTCTGCTACAATGCATGGTAATTCTCAAGACTAGAACATCATATTACAGAGGTCTGCGTGTCAAAAGAAATGCCAATTGTGTGAGTTAATTTTATTTTTAGACAAGTTAGAAAATATTGGGCCAGGATTTTACTTTGCTCAAGAGTGAAAGGCTATTTTTGCTTTCATTCTAGGAAAGGACTCCAGCTTATAGAAGAAAAAGCAAAGAAAGAAGAGACCATTCCACTGAGTGAGTTTGGGGAACACAAACTTCTGTAATGTTTATTTTAATTAGGCCTATAATCTAAGTATTATACCCCCCAAATGATAACATGTTTTAAAATTCTGTGTGCTTCAGGGAGAAGAATATTGAGATAATCAATCTCTTGACACTCTTGCAAAAGCAATAATAGTAATAGTAATAATAAATTATATCATAATATGTTATTAAATATTCTAAAACAAATATAGATCAAATTATCTATTTTACCTAGTATGCATCTATAGAGAATATATGTTTGGGCAATATATACTATTGGGATTTATAATATCAATCATCAAAACGTACTTAATAATACAGATACCCTACATTAATCTTATTGGACTGGTGATCAATTCATTCGTTCCCCTGACTATAATTTTTTTTTTTAAGCAACTTTTAGTATTTAACACAAACATAATCAAATACATGTCATCATTTAAATTAGCCTTTGGTAGTCAAGCAACTATTAAGAGATAGAAAATCATAATATATTTTCTATTTTAAAAAGAAGAAAAATTTTCATCCTTGGGGATTACAAAAAACCATGCCTAGGATTCTTTTTTTGTTTGTTTGTTTTTTAACAAAAGAAGGCATAATTTCAAGCTGCTTTGCCTCTTTAATCCTTTTTGTATGGCTGGAAATTAGTGACGCATATGGTTCTGAAATTCAAATATAATGCAAAAGACTTTCTACATTTCAATCATTTGAATTCATATTTAATGTATTGAAAAATTAACATAAGTGGAATATTTCCAAAAATGTACATATCATATGTGAAAATAGCAAGAAAAATTCAATCTTCTTGGCTTTGTCTTACATTACTAAAGCTGGTCCCAGAGCATTTTGACTATGGCAAGGCAACAGTATTTTTATCCATTTCAAAGAGTCATGAGGGCCATTCCCTTTGCCCCTACATCTTTCCTGTGCCATTTTAATAGAAGATGCCCCTCATTTAGCAGCTACACCTCCACTGTGCAATATGCAGGGAAACATAATTAAATTTAATAGAAGCTGCCCCTGTTTTGAAGACACACTTGATTTAAAGCCACTCACAATTTAAAGCTGCAGGGAGATGTAATTAAATTTTATAGAAGCCATGGCTTTTAAATGAAGACACATGATCTATGTGCATGTGAATGAACATACACACACGGAGTAAAAATTGGAAATTTACAAAGTTACTCTTCTGTAATTATTTATATAATGATTCCAAATACAAGACATTATTGCTCAAATAATATGAAGGTTGTTTTTATACATATAATAGTTATAGTCATAAGAACATAGCAAGATAGTCATTAATATACTATTACAAGAGTACCTTATTGACTAAATGGATAATATTAATCGATATACATTTTACTGTTATTGAAATATACCTATTCTTTATCTGGCTCTATATAGTTATTACAAGGCATCAGTGGGGAAAATGTTTTGATAAATCATCTGTCTGTTGTTTTTTTAATGCCTGTGCACCAAAAGGACTTACTAAAATAATGTAATGTTATTATTAATAATCTAAGAATAAAATTTATATGTTTGTATGTATCTTTAATGCATTTGTTCCTTAAAATTGAAAAGCATTATATAGACTCTTTTATATATGTTTATATAGTGTTTATTAATGAATCTAAAAAATTTCAATTGAATATTCTGTTTATAAATTATGTGAGGGTATGAAGACAGAAATGTATCACAAACTATCTCCTATGCCCAAACTTTCTATTTAGTCTTCAGTGTTATTTACATTGTTAATATTAATTTATGGGTTCAAATTTGATTGGTTTTCAGCACTTACTAAAAGGAAAAAAGTTATAAATGAAGAATATTGAAGTCATTAACTAAATGTCTTATGTGGGAAGAAAATAAAATTCCTTTGTAGATTAAATCTTTGAAGAAGACTCTGTGGAAACTCTTTAGATTGGCATTGTCCCTTTAATATCTGTTTAATGTCTTGGAGAAGACATCTTCTGTTTTGATCCCCCTTGAACTTTAGAGACAAGCTCAATGAACTAGGGAAAGACAAAAAGTTTCAGAAAGAATGGTCTTTAAAGCAAAAAGCCTTCCTTCAGGCTATAAGCTACATCCTCAGTGTGAGAATAAGCCCAAGGAGAAAGAGAAAATCTCCTATTTTGCCGCCATTAATTATCTACTTGGTAATCATTCCTGCCAAAAATGCAATGCTTTCCTAACTGGGTGTCTTTCCCATGCCTCAAGCCATGGATCGTGAACCAAGCCATAACCCCCACCACTGCCTAAAAATTCCTCCTTTGTTGTTCAAGAATATTAAGCTAGGTAAACTGTGTAACCAGTTTTTAAAGCCAACAATTAGATCTTTGTTGTTTACCCTGAAACTCCTTAGGGGCTCATGTGATTTGCCTGAATTTAGAAGTGTGGGAATCTCTGTATTGGCCTAAATGTGTAGCATATTCTTTTTATTCACTGTTATTCAACAGTTAAAAAGTAATACCAATTCTTTATGTTACAATTGTTTTATTGGCTTAGTTTTCCCTCTGATTTTTAAATATTTTTTAACTCACTATACCTTGTAGAATCATTTTAAGTTATATTCTGTAATACTACTTCTTATATTTCAAGTTACAGAGAATATTCAGAAAACAACTGATTAAAACAAATTATATAAATTAAACTTCAAATACTTTTTGTTCTTTGTTGAAAGTGGTCAGTGCAGCAATCAAATTGTCCAACTACATTACTAATGACTTCATGCCAGCCTTCTCCACTGTGTGCTAGGTGTTTAACAAATGCAGGTATCATAAAAATGTCAACAGTGGTATCTAGACTTAATGGGATAATGGGTGCCATTAATATTCTTCTTGTATATTCTGTATTTTTAACTTTACACTATAATTGCATTATAGTTATTAGCAGAAAAATATATTTAAAGATAAATGCACATGTTTAACATTTTATAACTGAAAGAAATATTAAATAACTTCATATAAATTAACTTTATGAGAAACTTTTTTTTTGTATTGGAAGCTGTCAACTACCACAGTGTCTGGCTTATTGTATGTAAAGGCTGCTTAGATGATTAGTTTTTTTCTGCTGTGATTATTTCCCATGTATAAATAAAGAGAAGTTTATCAGCCTAACGCTGGATAATCTTCCACAATATGTTTTTTTAAGCATAAATTGCTTTTCTATTTAAATGCAATTTTTCAGACCTAATTGTGATTTGAAACTCTCATTTAGCCTTTATCAATTCTATGTATTAGTTATTGGATATCAAAATCATAAAGGAATTTGTATTGGGGGGGTCTCATATCTGAGTCAAGTTTTATCAACATTTTATGTGCTAAAATGCCTAAAGTTTCACATAAAAGGAAAAAAAAAAGCAGAAAACTTATCTTGATAATAAAATAATAATTCATGATTTGTTTAATTCAATTCTTTCTTTGAGTGTTAAACAGAATTGCTTTTTTTATTTGTGTTGTTTTTGTTGATTTAACTTTGATAAGTTTTTTTCAGTACAGTGGTTAAGACCAAAAACTCTATTTACATTGCACTGGCTTTAAGTCCCAGTTATTTCTCTCATTCGGTAAATTCTGACTGAGTGTCTAATTTGTGTTGAGCCCTATTTGACCTTGGGATTCAGCTCAGTTCCATTTTCTGATCTGTAAAAGAGACATGAAACATAAGCTGTGGGGTTACTGTGAGGATTAAGCCAGATGATCAAGAAAAGAGTTCAGTACAGCATGTATCACACAATAAACATGGAACCTATTATTCTGAAGCATCTAATTATATGGATATATTTATACACTTCTACACATAAATTTATGTCTATATTTTGTTATTGTTAATCATACAACAGGACTGTTCATGGGCTTTTCACTTAAGAAGCACATGAAAGTAAATTGGACTTGATTTCTTCAAGGATAAATCTATGTTCTTTTTCATATTCTTGGACTAGCTTCTGTCATTATTACTAAAACTCACAAGAATATTTATAAATTTAATTAGGTCAAGGACATATGTTATTCTCCCTCTATTTTCTTCATCTAGCATGGTAGCTGCTACCCCATTGGTGTTAAATAAAGTTCTACTGAATCAAAAGCTTCAATATCAAGAAACATAATTAATTTGAGTCTCTTGTTTTCTGATGACAGAGGAAATTATGTATCAAATATACTAATTTTCCTGAGAAAGAAAAATTATCCATAGAGTTATATTAATGGTAACTGAGCCTTATAAGGGAAAGATTTAAAATAAAGCCAAGAATAACTAGGTTAACATGTATATACAATGTTTATGTATCCATGTTAATATAAGATTAATCTCATATTATGTTCAATTATAGATTATAGCATCTAATCTCATATTAATTAACGTAATGTTAAGATATAGCTTGCTAAGAAATAACTTTTAAGAATAAAGAATCCTGAAAGCATCCAGGAAGGAAAAAATAGCTCACAAGTAGAAAAAGAAAAATCATGTGAATCTCAAACTTCTCCAAGACATTTAACTTCAGGAGATAATTGAACAACTTCTTTAGAGTACTTAAAGGCAAAAGAGGCAACTAAAAAAATTTTATACCTAGCCAAATTGTCATGGGAGACAATCTCAAGGAAATAAATAGTTCATAAAGTTTACCAATCAAAAAACTTTACTGCAAAAAATTACTCAAATATGTTACTCACCCAACCAAGGGATATATTAAAATACAGAATTCAAAAATGAGGATTTTTAAATTTTTTAGAGACTTAATTTTTAAAGTCTTTTAAAACTTAAGTTTTTAAAGAAGACTAAAACCTTCAAAATATACTATTATATCTAAATAATTTCTAATAAATATGACTATGAAACATAAGACAAATTCATGAACAAAAGTTCTTGCTACAGAAGAGATATAATTTATAATAACATTCACCAATGATAAGATCAAAATTCCAGGTTACATAAACAAGAATTATACATAAGAACTTAGGTTGATGGAATTGCAAGTGGCATCTTATTTCTATTTTCCCCTTTCTTTTTTTTTTAATACATTTTCTACATGTGATGTACTTTACCTACTTAAACAAAACATGTACAATAATTGTAAATGAATATATTATCAACTTATCTCATATTTTTTGTATTAAATGTTAATATCTTTTATTAGGAGGTTTCATGTAATGTACTATCCGAATGAATACAATGCAAATCACAGCAAAGGATATATTGCAGATTTATGCTTAAAAGTAGCATTGTTTCTCAGCTATACCTCCTACTAAAGTAGGAAATGAGATACTTTCTAGTCATGATGTTCTTTTCTACTCCTGTGTTTTCTGGTTTGTTCTCCATTTTCTAGTAGAAGTATCTCCATGGCTCTAGTCCTCTCCAGATACAAAGCTGACTAACTTCTGCATGCTTCAACCTCTCACTTCCATTGGAAAACATCATTCTTCTCCCATACATCACATTATGAATAGATTGCTCAGTTCTACTCTACTAGCTACATTGCACAGTCTTGGAATTTTTCTTTGCATCCCTGGACATCAATTGATAGGACTCATTCCTCTTTCACTCTGCCCACCTTCTTTGTCTTTTATGATCCTTTCCTATGATTGACAAAGCTTTTGTGCATTTCTTATCATAGTTTCCTGTTGTGATCAAATTCATAGTCCTAATTATTATTTCTGTTGACCTAAGTTATGACTCATAAGTTTGTACCTAAGTCTTCTCTAAGTCTCTTATGATAACTGCGTAGTATAACATTTCTTTATCCTTCACAAATCCCTACTTCTTTTTTATAATTACAACAAGGGATGATAACGTTAACTATTCTTTTTAAAACGATGAAAATTTATCATCATTTTCCTTGGTGCAGAATAGAGAAATTTTAATAGAAATTTTTATAAGAAATGCGCCTTTATGAAGGATGACTTGTGAATTAAAAAATGGAAACATGAGATCAAATACAAAAAGATAAGTCAATGGAAAACCAAATAATGTGTTCAAATTTCAGTTTTAAAAGGTGCTGACTTAACAACTTCTAATATATTCTCTCTCAAATTCTCTTTAAAATACTATAAAGATATAATTTTTAAAATAATTAGCACTATTACCCCAAATTAAGACATGTGGACAGCCTTTGGCCAGAATCAAGAAAATATTTTCCTGCAACTCATTAGCAAAAAACCAAATAGCCTGACTAAAAACTGGTCAAAGAAATTTGAATAGACATTTCTTCAAAGAAGACATACAAGTGGCCACAAGTTATATGAAAAGATGTTCAACATCACTAATCATCAGAGAAATGCAGATCAAAACTACGATGAGATGTCATTTCACTCCTGTTACGATGACTTTATCGAAAAATCAAAAAATTAATTTTGGTGAGAAGTGGAGAAAAGGGAGCCCTTCTAACACTGTTGGCTGGAATGCAAATTACTGTGGCCATTATGGAAAACAGCATGGAGGTTTCTTGAAAAATTAAAAATAGAACCACCCTATGATACAGAAATCCCACCTTTCTGGGTATATATCCAAAATAATTGAAATCAGGATCTCAGAGATATCTGTTCTCCAATGTTTATGGCAACATTATTTACAATAGCTAAGACGGGAAGCAACCTAAATGGCCATCAGCATATTAATGAGTAAAGGCAATGTGTTATATACGTACAATAGAATATTATTTAGCCTTAAAAGTAAAAGGAAATCATGGCATTCAGCGAAGCATGGATGAGCCTGGAGGACATCATGATAAACAAAATAATCCAAACACAGAAGGACAAATACTACATCATACTGTGGCAGGCCAGATCTCACTAATGCAGGTCTCCGTAACAACGGTTTCGGTTAAGTTAAATATCAAAAGCTAAAAAAGCCAGTGCCCTTATACAAAGGTTGGAATGTGACAAAAGCCCACCAAGAGTTTTGCCTAGGCCTTTCCTGGGACTTAAAGCATGACAAAATAACAAAGGAATTCTTAACAGGACCCATTTAGAATTAAAAAAGTTTTACTGGGGGTCTGAAGAAACTCCTCAAACCTCCATGACTTAGCAGGAGACAAGATAAGGGTAACCATCCCAGCACCGGGACCCATTTAGGTTAAGTAAATTTACTGAGGCTCCAGAGGAAGGTCTTCAGGACTCAGACATTAGTTACAGATTTTTAAAAAGTTAATTACTTATGTCTTTACATGAGTGTACACTTACATGTAGATATATAGCTTAGAAAGCATATAAGCTCTGGAAAACTTTGTAATTTTGAGTTGGTTTGGCGGTAATTTCCAGGCCTTCTCCCTGCAACCAGTTGCAGAAATAAAAACTCTCTTCATCCCCAGTTCATCTGCATCTTGTTATTGGGCCACAAGCAATAGCAGCCCGACCCTCAGTTTGGTCTGAGAACAATACTACCTGTGTAATAAATCTAAGATAATCAAACTCATAGAAGCAGAGAGTAGAATGGTGGTTGTCAGGGGTTGTGGGGAGGGGAAAACAGGAAGGTATTAGTCAGAAGGTAAAAAGTTTGGTGATACAAGGTAAAAAAAGTCCTAGAAATCTACTGTATGGTAAAGTGCCTATAATTAACAACATTGTATTGTATACACAAACGTTTGCTAAGACAGTAGAGCTTATGCTGTGTTCTTAGTACACAAGAATAATGATAATAAATAAAAAGGGTGAGGGGAAACTTTTGGAGGCGATAGATTGGTTTATGGCAGAGGTTGTTGATGATTTCACAGATGTATCCTTATCTCCAAACTCTTCATGTTGTATACATTAAATATGTACAGCTTTTTGTTTATCAATCATACCTCAATATTTTTAAAAAATGAATATTTCATCAAATATAAATACGAGGCAGCAGGATTTCAGACTACCTCATAATAGCCTTCTCATACTTGACCTCATGAAAAAGGTGGAAATCAGTGGCAGGGCATCGTAAGGTTTTCTTATCTGTGGGAGTGTAGGAAGGAACTCTTGCCCTATCTGCTTCCTCTATTCAAAAACCAGAGCATGTAACAGCCCCAAATGCGGTCGCTGGTCGCTTTTCTTCACTACTGCTATTTTTTTGTTGCTATGCATTGTGTTTTCTGTCCCTTTGATTTTCAACATCCCTTTAGACATGACATCTTCCAGAATACAGCAGGACAATAATGGGAGTAGACTGGTGGAGGCAGTATTCAGGGAGAACGTGAAGATGGGCTAGGGAGTCTGTTATCAGAATGATCAAAGGCTCTGAGATGGGAATAAACATGGCATTTTTGCAGGAAGGCTTGTGTGAGTGGAGCATAGGGAACAACAGAGAAATGAAGGGAGGTGAGGCCAAAGATGTAGGCAGTATAAAGACTTTAAATTTTATTTCAGTTATCAAATGGTGCCAAGGGAGACATAAGCAGGGACTGATGTGAACTGGTGTCTTGAGCTATGGTGCTTTTTTGGGGGAAGACGGGGGATATGGCGTCTCTAGTAGGAGAGGGAGCTAAGCTCTCTCAGAGCAAGGTGTGGAGCTGGAGAAGCAGGCATTGTGGGAAGTTTAGAGTGTGTGGTTGAAGGGCTTGGGTAAGTGGAGAAAAGACACAATCAGGGTTTTCATATGACAACTAACTGGACCACAGCCTAAGCTGAGTCAGAGACGACAGATGTTGGAAAGGAAGAACTGAGGATCAACAAATGAGAACAATTTTCTTATTTTGTATGACAGGGTCTCTCAGGTGAACACTGTTTTCCTTTCGTGTATCACTTGGCTTTTGTTGTAAGACAAATACTCCAAAATGTTATCGTTCAAAACACCAATCATTCATTTTTTCTCATGTCTGAAGGTTAGCTGGGGCTACCTGATGCTGGGCTTAACTTTATGTTACAGGTTGACACTCCCATGGCCCCATGGGTTAAATGAGACATGGCCTCCATGTTGCTATAGCAGGAAAAAAAAAGGACAAGCAGATACCCGGTGTCTTTTGGGTCTTAGACAAACCTGGCTCTTGTCACTTCTGTCCACATACCAGTGGCCAATGCAAATCACATGGTCAAGTCCAACAGCAGTAGGATAGGGATGTATACTTCACACTCAAACGAAAGAACTGCAAAGTCACCTGGTGAAGGTTGCATTCAGGGCCAGATTCATGGGTGTGTGACTTGCACAGTCACACAGGATCTTAAGCTTAAAGGGGTTCCATGCTTGGTTTAATGCTCTGCTGCTGCTGTCTTGAAACTTGTAAAATAAATTTTAACAAGGGGCTTTGCATTTTCAGTTTGTACTAGGTCTCGCCGATAATATGACAGTCCTGGGGATAGATACAGAAAGGATGGGCAAATCCAAATCAGGAACCATAATAAAATCTAGCACTGGGAGACACATTCTGCAATATGCCTTTGAGGGCACAGCCTTATTCCATCATGATTATAGTAAATAAGTGCAAAAATAACAGAATAACAAGACTGAGCTGCTGACTAAGGGAGGAAAGAACCAACTATTAGAGGAAATGAGTGACAAATGAAATATAGAAAAAGGTAAAGAAACAAATGTGGAAGTCTTTTGGAAGAATAGTAGAAATTTAAAAAGCCAGAAGAGGGGACTGAGAGGAAAAAGAGAAAACAGAAAAATTCTAGGCAAACTGAGTTATCCATAAGTTAACCATGACGTTTAGCTATCCAGTTAACTGTGAGGCTTTCTTAATTTATTAATATTTGGCAAATTTAAAACAGTACTCTCCTGAATTTTATTTGTCTCAGATATATAGGATAATATTTTAGATAAATGATTAAATCTGTTAAACAACTCTTTAAAGGCAATTAAGACAAGATGGTTATCAAACAAAGTTAGCTTTTAATTAGAATAAAAATTAGTTCTTATTGATAATTTTTCCTGGCAAGGTTTCAAACACTATATTAGGTGATGTTCATATGCTTTGTGACAGGATTATGGCCTGCATCATAAACCATCCTGAAATATATTATAACACTAAAATTATTGGCTACTTAGAACAGCATATTCAAATTGCATTCAAATTTCACATCTGTCTGTGAATTAGCATGTCAAGTCTAAATACTACTAAGTCACATACTCAATCACTCATTCACTCTCACAGTCACTGATTTGTTCATTCGAAGGAAGTTTGTTAAGTGCTTACTATGTTCCAGATAATGTGTTTGTTTTCAGGAGGGCTGTTACCATAAGCACAGTACTTTTAAAAATGCCTCAACACTGTCCCAGTGTGGTGACCCATGCCTGTAATCCCAGCTCTTTGGGAGGCTGAGGTGGGAGGATCACTTATGCTCAGGAGTTTGAGACCAGCCTGGACAACATAGTGAGACCTTCCTTCTAGAAAAAAAAATAGCTGATGGATAGACATAATTATTGCTATGACTTTTTTTTTTCCTAGTATGGCAGATAAATTCCACTCGTGTAACAGTATCAAGAAAATTCTTCAAGTCTTAATTCAGAAGGAGGTGTGAAAAGATCAGGGATATACTGATTATGAATCTGTAAAATAATAAAGCAATGTGAGCCTTTTCCCCAATATTCTGAAATAATTAGGACTCTCAGTACAGACCTTTCCTGGAGAAAATAGTTCTAAAAGTAAGGATATCAAAGAGAGAAATGTGGTTGTTAGGAGATATTAAGGAACATATATAAAGGGACAAACCTTTGTAAAAATTAGGCTGACAGCCATTGAAGAGTACAAAATAGGAGGATTCAGCAAATAGAGAAGGAGCCTGAACCGATAGAGGCAGTAAAATAAATTTACTTTTAATCACCTTTGACTGGTGTATGCTGAAAACCCACTTTGGGCCCATTTTATAGGCTTTCTTGGTAGCAAAAACATAAGCCATTCAGCTCTTTATCTCTTTGCCAAACGCATAAAATATTGTTCACTGTTCTAACATACCCCAATGAATATTCAAAACAAAAGATTGGGCTAAGAGGAAGCTATATATACAGAAAACCCCCTATTTATGCTATCACAATTTTGCATTTTCTCATTTTCTGAGCCATGAAGTTGTCTATGTTGCTAATGTACAGATTTTCTGCCATTTGCTATCATTTCTCAGAAACTGTTAAAACATAATCCCATGTTTGCTGTGAAATTAGCCTTGAAAAGAAAGCTGCTGAAGAGTACATAGCACCTTCTTCAGTAGTATACACCTCCCCAATTCCTACCGCCTTTTTATACAAATAGAAAAATATTATATGCTTCTAGTTGGTGAACAAACAGATATTATTAAACACTCACTCTGTGCCAAGCACTGTGCTCTCTACTGAGATACAAAGATGCTTGAGATGAGATACAAGCACACCTCCTCAGAAGGTTATTGAAGAGTAATGAGCAAAAAGGTCTGCTCTGCCTCATGTTGTAAAAGGCTTACTAGCTGCTGTGTAGAAGCAGACTGGGAGGCACAGGGGAGGTAGGCCAGGGAAGGGGGCAAGAATGAGAACAGAGAATCCTGTCAGGAGGCTATTGTGAGAGTTCAGAGTTATGACAGTGGCTTGGGCTACAGCATGATCAGTGAAGTGTTAGAACAGTAGTCAGATGTGAAATATATTTTAGAGGTGGGATCCATATTAGAAAGGAGTCAAGGATGGTAATGGGGATTTGGGGGTTGTTTGAGGATGGATGGTAATGCCATTGACAGATGGGGAACTTTAAGGAAGAGACAAGTTAGGGAAGGATTAGTAAATTAGTTTTTAAAAAAAGCTAGTAATAGACACATCAAGTTAGAGATGCCTATTAGATATCCAAGTGGAGCTGCTAGGTAGTTGGGAGAGAAGTTGGAGCCGGGAATTAGCTTTCAATATCATCAGCACATAGTATTTAAAGCCATGATACAGAATGAGATTTTCAAGGGAGTAATTTGCATGTAGGAGAGAAGATGCAGTAACAGAGTATCTCACTTCCCCATGGAAGTGGGCTCATGCCCAACATTCTCAGCTTCGCACTGGAGTTCTGTGACTTTGGCCACAAGTTTCTTCCTGAAACTCACAGAAGATCCCTATTCTTTTTGTTGTTGCTGTTTATTTTTTTCTGGGAATCTTGGGCCATAGAAACCACTGTGTTTTTTTTTTGCACGATGCTGCCCGCACCATGCTAGTCTCAGCGTATGGGCTGTGCTGTCCCTCCCTTCGCTGTCCTTCTCTGGGCATGTGCACACATCCCTTTCTTCATTTTCTGAGCCTAAGGCACTGTTAACACAGAGAGGTTGTGTAAAGAGTATTGACTGAAACAGGTACCCATCACAGGATTGGGTTAAGAGGAAGCTATATACAGCTTCCCCATTTTTGCTTGTAATTTTGCATTTTCCCAAAATTATGTTACAGAGAAGGTAAACTTAAAAATCAGTAGTCAGTATTGTGGCTTCCAAAGTACAGAAACTCAACCGAGCCATGTGAAGATCCTTCCTCTTTCCCGAGCTAAGGTAACAGACATGGTTCTCTGTTGACTACTCTCTGGTCCAGTCTCCATTCCTCAGACCTTTTTCTCCTGTTCCCAGCTCCCTCCACCTGTCCTTCTCCACTTTGGAGAAGGCTAAAAAATTATCACAGTTTAGCTATACTTTTCCTTAGCTTCCCCATTCCACACAGAATTCTTGTCCCTATCCTGGTATATTCAAAATTTCCAGTAAAATATTTTCCCAAACAAAAGAGCAGTCTGATTCTTAAGATAAAATCTGTCAGCCCCTAAAATGTGACAAATACTGCAATGTTTAAAAAATGGTGTCTTCCAGTTTTCTTTTGTCTAGTTACATTTATATTACATATGAATTGTATATCATGCTTCTAAGTCGGTTCCTAAGCTTACACCTGTTCATGTTTAGATCTGGTTCTTGAAAAAGTTCCACAAGTTGTTGAGGATATGTCAAGCTTAGAAAAAATGTACTATTTAAATTTATAATAAGACAATTATTGTACACAACAGAAAGGAACATATAGTATTCTTTCCAATTTATTATTATATTTTTAAATTTATATTTTCTTCCCATCAGTATTAGTGATATGGTAGCTCTGTGTTCCCACCCAAATCTCATGTCAAATTTTAATTCCCAATTGTGGGAAGGACCTGGTGGACGGTGATTGGATCATAGGGGTGGATTTCCCTCTTGCGGTTCTTATGATAGTAAATTGTCATGAGATCTGATTGTTTAAAAGTGTGCAGCACCTCCCCCTTCACTCTCTCTCTCCTGCCACCACACAAGACTGTGCCTGCTTCCTTTTCACCCTCGGCCACGAATGTAGGTTTCCTGAGGCCTCCCCAGCCATGCCTCCTGTACAGCCTGAGGAACTGTGAGTCTGTGAGTCGATTAAACCTCTTTTCATCATAAATTACCCAGTCTCAGGTAGCTCTTTATAGCAGTGTGAAAAAGGACTAATACAATTAGTTACTCTTTTTCACTGCAAGTGTGAAGTTGAAATGATTGAGTTATAAAAACAAGAAATTGCTAGGAAGGCAGCAATGGAACTTTGAAAACAGCCCAGCTTTGGGATTTGAGCAGATCTATATCTAACCCCAGCTCCTCTAGTTCCTGTATAGCCCTGAGATTCTTACCTAACTGGCCCTCAGTTCCTCATCTGCAAAATAGCAACCATTACTTGGAGAGTTGGCTTAAGGACAAAGAAAATATGTACAAATATCTGCTACATAATAAACCCCAAATTCTGATTATTATCTGAGATTTTTACTCTTCTCTTTTCCCAGTGGGGGGCAGCTACAGAAGATGGTCTAGCCACCGAGCTTGCTCAGTAGAGCCACAGACATTTTATATGAACCCTGCCCTTGGAAAATGCAGGAAAATGTTCCCTGGATTGCCCATCTCACTTGTCAGCTATTATACATGACTCCCATCTGCCATGTCACAGTCACAAGGCTCCTGCTCTTGGCAGTGAGCTCCATGCTGTCAGTTATCACTGACAGGTGAGAGCCACTGGCCCAAGATCAGAAAGATTGCTTGCATAGCAAAAGGACACACCTCACCTGTCAGCTGTCACAGACACTCTTTTTACATTACTCCACTCCAGGAAAGGTGATATCTTGTTCGGAGGAGTAACAGTCTAGAGTTATGAAGTACAAATGAAATGACGGCTGTACATTTATTAGATCACATGTGGTGTTTCTTAGAACTGGTTTGCTTTCCATAGGTACCTTTAGAAATGGCTTCTAACATAACACTTTAGAGTCACACCTGAAGGCTGTGAGACTGACTGTCCAACTGAAAAGGTGAGATCTGTTGCTAAAAAGATCCCAAATTCATCAGCAGACTCCACCTGTCAGGTGACAGGCAAGGCTCAGGATACGGCTGCCGTGGTAACATGGGGAGCGCCACCTGTCAGCTAGGCTCCCAGCCAGTCTTTCTGAGCTTAAACATGAAGTACTGAGCTGCAGAAAATCAGTGGTCTTCCCAGAGCATCCAATTGTAACAGAGCATGTTCCAAAAAACAGTAAATCATGTTAAAGAACCGCAACTCGGGCCGTCATCGCCCACAAGAGTAAGCAGCATCTTAAATCTACTGAGATTACAGACGTTAAGAAATACAGTTGCATCTCTTTTGGGACTAAGATGAAGTTCTGGACTGATGCATCTTTACCTAAACACACACACACACACGCATGCACGCACACACACACACACACACACACACAATAAACACATGTGCCTGCACACATGTACGCAAACACAACTTATTTCTTTTTCTTTTTAAATTTGGGTCAAAAAATCTACTTTACAGAAAAGATGTTTCAAATACCAACCCCTAAAAAGAGAAATCTTTCATTTCTAACCTAAAATTAGGAATAAAAGTGAAATTATAAAATATTAGAGGAATACAGTCAGAAAAACAAGAAACCATAGTAGCAATTTTAAAATACACAATTTTGCTTATAACAGTAATTCATCCTTATAACCCTTATCTTTTTTTTCTGACTCCTAAGATTTTTTTAAAGTCCGTCTTCATTAGTGGTTTTAAGCAATTTGACTTTGATGAGTGATGGTCTAATTTTCTTCATTGTTTATGTTTAGGGTTTGTTGAGCTTCTTAAATCTGTAGGTTTATAATTTTTTATCAAATTTGGAGATTTTTGGCTACCATTTCTTGAACTCTAGACTTCATAACTTACAGGACTGGAAGTATCTGCCTTCCCCAATCACTTCCAGAGCTACCTGCATCCTAGCCTTCCATCACATACCCATTTACTCACTGCTGCCTCCCGCTGCCCCCGGGATTGCACCTCCACTAATGCTTCCTATTTGTCTAGCTCACCACAGTCTCTCCAGTGTGCAGCTCAGTGCCTGGCATAGGTAGTCATTCAATGCGTTTATGGAATGACTGAATATTTACACCCTTTCATTGAAAGCCAGTTTTCCTTTGGCACCAGAGTATGTAAAACCTGAAATGTAGAACTCTTCTCAGTCAAGAACACTAACTGCCTGCACTTTAGTCTCATTACTAAACCCTGTCTTGTGTTGGCTGCCATCCAGTTCCCATCAAAAAGACAGTTAAGATATTCATATTTGAAAAAAAAGTATCTATAGCAATGTTTCCTAGCTTGAATTATGCTATAGACTGTCAAAATTTAAATTTTTTTAAATAATAGACACAACAATTTAGGGAATAAGAAGTGAAGCAACCAATTTACTAAAGATGGGGTTAAGAGGAGAAATGACCATTAAGTGGCAAGGGTTTCCTTGCTAGAGTTGGGTTTGAGGCTGGAAAATAGGTTGGAGTCAGCGCTTGGGAACTCTAGACAGCCTGGGTTCTAGATAAGTTGTGAAATGTATCATGACTTATTTCATTACTAGTAAGAAATAACTGAAATTTATGAATACATGATTCTCAGTATAAATAAAGATTGGAGGTCAATATTGTCACTCTCACATATTTTTTTTAATTCTTTCATGTCTGACAAAGAAAGGCAGGACATTTCAGCAATGTGCCCCTGTAATCATTTCTTCCTCGATGAAGACACATCACACTTATCAAAGGCATTCTTCACGTGCACTGTGGCAAAAAGTGTCAAAGGAGTCCTGGTCTAAGAAAACATTTTCTAATTTATTCTCTGAGCCATATACCATTCTCAGATTAGGACACCAAAAGGAAATGATATACATTATATTCATTTTCCTTGGTGAAATCTTTTTGCTTTCATATGAGGTAATAAAAATATTGTCTTTAATGTTACATTAAATTTTATATTGAGTATTTTTAATGATTCCATTATATCTTATTTTTGGGATTATTAGCTATAACTGTGCTTCATTATTTTAGTGGTTTCATTAGGGTTAAGGTTTATAAGTATAGTTCTTTACCTTATCACTCTATCTTCAAGTAATGCTATTAATACTCCACAAATAGCCCAAGAACCTTATAATAGTATATTTCCATTTCTTTTGTACCATTTTGTTCCATTTCCTTTGTACTATTGTCATTATATATTTTATTTCCACATGTATTGTAATGCTTATAATACACTGTTTTATATTTGTTTTGTCAATTTTTAAAAACAAACTTAAATAATAAGAATACTATTGTATAAATTAACCCAATGTATTAACCATTTATTGTGCCCTTCATTCCTTTGTGTAGATTCATATTTTCTTTGGATATCATTTTCCTTCTGCAGGAATGACTTCCTTGAACATTTCTCACAGTATGAGTTGTTGCTGATGCAGTCCTGTGGCATTTTTATGTCTGAAAGTCTTTATTTCACCTTCATTTTGGAAGACATTTTCACTGGGTAAAGAATTCTAGGTTGACAGGTTTTTAGTTTTTGTGTTTTCTAATACATTAAAGATGTTACTCAAATGTCTTCTTACTTGCATTGTTTCTTTTTTCTCTGAATCTTTTTAAGATTTCTTTTCTTTAAGACCATCTTCATTAATGGTTTTAAGCACTTTGACTTTGATATGCTATGGTCTAATTTTCCTTGTTTTTCATGTGTGGGGTTTGTGGAGCTTCTTAGATTGTGGGTTATAATTTTTACCACATTTGGAGATTTTTAGCCATCATTTCTTGAACTTCTTTTTTGGATGCTCCCCTTAGGAACTTCATAATAAACAATATGTTTATTATTAGGCCATTTGAAGTTGTCCCAAAGTTTCCTAGTACTATGATCATATACGTTAGGGTTTTTTTTCTTTTTGTGTTGGAATTTCAATAGTTTTTATTGCTATGTCTTCAAATTCACTAATATTTTTCTCATTAATATCTAATCTGCTATTAATCTCATCCAGTGTATTTTTAAACTTCACACATTATCATTTTAATCTCTAGAAGAAGGCTTTGAGTCTTTTTTATATCTTTCATGTCTCTACGTAACATGATCAATCTTATCTCTAGCTTTCTGATAACACAGAATACTGGTGTATGTTTTAATGTCTTTTTCTGCTAACTCTAATGTCTCTGTCAAGTATGGGTCAATTTTTATTTATTTTTCCTGCTTCTTTGTGTGCCTAGTAATTTTTCATTGAATACTGTTCTAGATAATTTTGTAATTGCCACAAATATTCTTAAGTTTTATTCTGGGACATGTGAAGCTACTCAGAAATAGTATGATTATTTTGGGATTTGCTTTTAAGATTCGTTAAGTGGGACTATCATAATTTTTAGTTTAGTCTGCTAATACAAAACCATCAACTAAATTACCCGCATGTTATTCGTATTCTTCTACTCTGGCTGCTAGGAATAGGCACTATTCCCTATACTGTGTGATTTCTCTACACTGTTCTCAATAATACTTCCAACTGGTTCTATTGCCAGTTATGGGTAGTTTCCTTCCACAGATGCAGCAGCCAAAACTCAGCTGAATAGTAGGAGGGGGGATCTCTTTGAAAATCTCTGGAGTTCTCTCTGTGAAGCCATCTTTTCTTTGACACCCTGTCCTGAAAACCTTAGCAGCCTTGGTCTCCCTGGAATATCAGTTCTGTCTCCTCAACCCAGGGAGTCTGTGGGTCTTCATCTGGGTTTCCTTTCCCTGTGCTGAGGTCTAGAAATTCTCTCAAGGCAATAAGCTGATGCAGTCTAGGGTTCAGTTTACTGTTTTGCATCACCTATGAAATGCTATTCTTTGTTGCCTGATAGCAAATGTCTTAAAACCATTTCTTCATATATTTTGTTTTTTTGGTAGTTTGTGTCAGTATGGTTAATCTGATTTTTGTTATTACCCCATCATGGTCAGAAGCATAAATCTGACTACTCTGAATACATCCATTATCTAAACAATAATAATATTTAAATAAAATTTTCTTCTTTCCGGAAAAATAAATTAAACTATCTAAATTATAATAATCTATATACATTAATTTTAGGTGTCAGTTGCTTGATTTGTGCCTCAAGATATTTATTTTTTCTTGTGGAGATAAAATGTACTTTTCTAGCTTTCTGAAAAATTGAAGTGCTTGTTGGATCTACATAAAATGACACTACATCTCTCTGGAAAGCCACTACTTACTTGAGGAAGGACTTGTAGAATCTGTTTGTGTCTCTAGGACATGAAGGTTTAGAAGTTTGTTTAAGTCACTGGGTGTCTGATATTGGGAATTAATGGCTTGGTACTAAAGCGCTTTTATGTTATTGGAAGTTCTTCCCTGAGAAAGAACTGTAGAGCGAGTTGCAATATATGTGGAAACTTAGGCTTAATAAAACTCTTTATGATTATTAATTGTTTTAATATTTTACACTTTTGTTCAATTCCCTGGTAATCCTTTTGGCAAGCACTTATTTAATTATTCATGACTCAGATTAAATGAAGGTTTTTAAAATTATTTTCTCACAACTCTTCCAGACAGATGTCAATCCTATCTCTTTCTGTTGCTTTCATAGCATTTTGTAACTAGCACCCCTTTAGTACTCACAGTGCTGTGTGGTACTTATTGTCATGTCTCTTTCCTCCAACAAGACTACGTACTTGTACATGACAGGGCCCTTTTGTTCATATTTATATTGGTACCTCTCATCTGACCTTACTATACAGGTGATAACTATTTGTTAAACTGAATATTATATAAAATACATTTAGGGATTGGGATAAGAAAATAATAATGATAGGAACTAAGGATAGCTAATTAAGGGGTGGTGGAAAGTAAAGCTGGATTAGCAGGGCAAGATCTGAATAAGAAGGTTGAGGAAAGTTAGTGTAAGAGCAGATGACTTAAACAAGGAGAAATAGCTAACAACTGAAGATTCTTGAACAAGAAAGACCTTGAAACAATGTAGAGTGTTTTACCTACCAAAAGAGCACAAATTTGATTACCTTAAAAATTTCTCATAATCATAATATCAATATTCTAAAAAATACTTGAAGCAAAGCATAAAAGAAGCAAATAGTTTAGACTATCCTCCCCTGCACCATCTCCCTCTCATATATCTTAAGGATATTTTCTAAGTGTTGTGAAGCTGTTTTTTAAAAAACACTAATATAAATTTTCAGCATTTGCTCTGAACACTGAAATTCTTTCAGAAACACTCAACAGTTTAGCACCACCATATAGACTTTATAAGAAACTTTTTCTTCATATTAGGTTTCTGGTAAACAATGTGAAATCTTTTAAAATAGTATCTATTTGTCAGAGGAGTGAGAGAATTTAATCATAAACAGAGAGTGAACAGCTTAAAATGCCTAAATCAGAAGACGGAGATGGCAAGATTAGTATATAAAGTATCAGGTGACCCCAGTTTTAAAAAAATTTCAAAAATACTGGTAACTTATTGGAGGTATGGTAGAGTTATGATCCCTCCAATATAATAGCATAACTATGTTGTGGAAAAATTATTATAAAGTGAAGTTTAAATCTAATATACAAAACTCAAATTCAGCACAATCAAAAGCCAAAAGGATGCCATTCATTGGGAGTACATTCTGCAAATGATGCAATGCTTTATTCCTAAGTCACTCCTCAGAGCCTCTCACTTCAGCTCTAGACCTTCTATTTCTACTGCCTCTTAGAATATCTCACTGGGATCTCACTTATACTTTATATCAGACATGTTTAATATATAACTCAAATCACTCCCTCCTTCCTTTTTTTTTTTTTCCTCCCTTCCCTCCAACTTAGATGTTTTGCCATGCTATTATGTGCTAAGGACATAGAGATAAATACACATATCTCTTTGAGCAAGGAGAGGGAAGATAGGCATACAAACAAAGTAAATGTCATGTGATAAGTTGGATAAAAATGCCAATGTGAGCATTATTCTCCATTCATCTCCCTTTCTTCCTAGACTCTTTTCTGTGTTTTTACCACAGAGGCAGACACTGCTGAGGACCCCATCTCTCAGACTCCGTTGCCACCTGTACGTTAGTTTCTGCCAAAGAGAGGCTGCTCATGATGAAGGACAGGTAAACCCCAAAAATGGGGCTTAGCCCAGGAGGGTTCTTGACTTCACCCAGAAAAGAATTCAAGGGTGAGATAGTGGTGAAAGAGAGCAACTTTATTGAAGCAGCAGTGTACAGCAGCTGCAGAGGTACAGCTCCTTGTGGAGCAGGGCTAAGTGTGTCCAGAGTAGCAGCATATGGGCTGTTGGCTAGCTGTATTTATATCCACATTTAATTATATGCAAATTAAACGGCTTTCCAGAATTAGTGTCATTTTATGTAGATCCAATCAGCACTTCAATTGTTCAGAAAGCTAGAAAAGTGCATTTTACTCCCACAAGAAAAAATAAATAGCTTGGCGCACAATTGACACTTCAAATTAATGTATCTAGATTATCGAAATTTAGATAATGTAATTCCTTCATTTAGAAGGAAGAAAGTTTATTTAGAATTTTCTAGAAAAGGAGCAGGGAGTTTCTGATCTCTTACCTCACTCAGGTGCTTGCCTCTGGGAGTGGCTGAGTTCCACCAGGACAGAAACTCTGTCCTGATAGCTCTGGCTCTCACTGGCCCTAGAAACACTCCTTTCTCCTCTTACTCCTTCATCCCTAGCTTTTGTGATGGCTTATTAACATTTTTAGTCTCTGGAAGTATCAACAACCTTGGTTTGTGCTTTTGCAAGTAGTTTCTTTATTTGAACCATATGGGGTGTTTTCTCCAAGCTCCTTCATGATATAAAACATTGTAGGAGCTTAAGAGAAGGTTGTTAACTCCATCTGGGGAAGTTAGGGAAGGAGTATTATTTTTGCATTGATACTTAAAAGATAAATAATTACTTTCCAGGCATGCTGGCAGGAGGAGACAATTACAGATAGAAGAGACAGTTTCTACAAAGGAGAAAAGTATGAGACAGCATGCTATGATCATGGCATTATTTATACATAACTAAATATTTGAGAATGAAGTACAAGGCACAGGTCATCGAGAGCCTAGTGCTTGAAGTTAATTTAGCTGATGTTCTCTAAATTGACTATTTTGGACAATTTATCAAATCTCGTAAAAGTTTCTTATTTTTAAAAATTATGATAACAAAAACTACCATTTGTCAGCAATTATGTATCACAAGCTATTTTACCTTTTTTGTTGCACAATTGCTGTGTCGTATGCTGAGGTGGACAAGTGCAGGGTGGAGAATGGGAACAACTCTCAAAGAAACACCTAAGCATAATATTTCAAATGGAGTGTCCATGTGTCTGCTATACACAATGGCAAGGACAGTTCAGTCTTTAAAGCAAAAATATTAAATAATAAAGCAAAACAGGAAACTTTAAATACTGTACTTAGAACTCATCTGATGACTTGAATCCTCTGTATCATGTCCATGCCATGTGGGTATTCCAAGGATATATGTAAATTCAGGAACAGGGAATAAAAAACATCTTGGAGTTCCTTTATCCTACCTTTGAACAATTCTGGCAATGGGACAATCGTTCTTCAAGATGAGCTGAAAAATAGTTCCTCATTCTGTCCATTAGAACAACGTTACAAAAATTCACTCTGTACTATTCTAACATTACACATGTTCCCTGGGAAAAGATTTCTAAGAAATGTAAAAAGCACTGCAGAGTATTTACTTCATTTAAAAACTGCATAAGTAAATCCATTAAATGATATTTAATACAAAGTTTTCCAAAAATACTTGACTACCGAATATTTCTTTATTGTTACATTATTGCATAATTTAGTAACATCTGGGAACTAGTTGTTTTTACCTAGGTCATCTAGAAAGCAAAACCTGGGGCAAGGGTGAAAGTGGAGATACTCCATGTAGGTGGTACAAGCCCAGAATGGAGATGGTGAAAGGGGAAATGGAGTGAGCATAAGTACAACGTGCTGACTGCCACTTCCCAATGAACCAGGAAACACAGAAGAATGCTCCACAGCATCTCCCCCAAAAATGTGACTGTTCACACAAGGTACAGAGGAAGGGGAATTTATCTGTCATGCTTCCTCACACCTTCTTTTGCTATTGGTCAAAGACTACCCCAGGCAACCACTAACCCCTCTCTATCTTCAGGTTGCAGTAGTTGTCTCTGAATTCCAAGTTGCCTGTTTGAATCCTAAAGTGGAAGGGTGAATTCTCAAGTGTAGGCCCAACCTGGGGGATATAAGGGCCATTCAGGCCCCAGGCTTCAATCCAGACTCCAGCCAGCTCGTGTGGCTTGGCTTGTGCTATGTAGCTGAGAGGCATCTTCAAGGGGAAATGAAGTTGAGTAGTTGAGTGAATCCAAGAAGCCACACGACACTGCCTTAGAGGCATGCAGGATTTGAATTCTCCTTTCACAGTCATTCTGTAAATATTAGTAGGTTGATGATATCTCTGAAGATTTGTAAAGTTAATATCCTCAATTTCTTAGACTGAATCCCCTTGTCTTCCTGTCCTTTGGTTGTTCTTCTATTTATTTGTAGTCTATTTTAAAAAGCTACACGGACCTCAAACCATGTCCTAGGTGTCTGAGTGGATTTGTCTATATTCTAGATAAAGAAGTACTTCTGTTCATACTGCCAGAGATAACATTGCTTTTTAGCAGTAGATTCATCACACTCTGCCTTGAGAAACCTCTGAAATGTTTCTTTTCTTACACTGCTGCCTACCCATCCTACAGTTGGAGAGTCGAGATTTTTATTATCTAAGGGTAGTACTGGAACTTTATCTTGTTAAAATGTGCTGTAGTTATATTGAGTCCATTGCTTCAATCATCTGGTTTAGCCCAGTATCTTAAATAGATATCCTTTCAGATTTAGGTTGCTCACACATTCGCAAAATATACTATCCAGCTCTTCATTTCCCATGACGCTACCTGAAATCTCCCTTTAGGCTTGCACTAATCATCTAGTCCAGGGGACTCTAAACATTTTTAAATTCACCTCATAATAATAAAGTAATTAAAAGAATTATATGTGTGCATAAATTGCATATATTATTATAGTGTTACATTAATCAATTCTCAAGAAAGCATCTAAATGTTGTCACCTTTAATGAAATTTTCTATAACACTGGGATAAATTTCAAATAACTTTAAATATCAAGGAAAAGAAAAGAGGCTTGCTTCATGGTTTGAGTGCCTAGATTTTAAATGTCTTGGTAATTATTACTTTATGCTATCATTAATTAATATCTCAAGACAGAATGAGCTTCATTAATTAAATATAGTGAATGGAAATTTGTATATCAAATACTAAATAATATTTTCTAAATTTGGGGAACTCCTTTTGGGATCTGATTAGATTATCATTATTTTCCCTTTGAATTTGGCTGACAAAAACTTTGAAGTTTCAGCTCTGTCATTTTGCTATTGTTGTTGTACACTTGTGTTTATGTTATCTACGTTATCGTCAATTTTTAATTTCTGTATAGGAATCTTTATAAGACACTTATCTATTTTTTGAAAATATTAATTTGCTTATAGCCAGATAATACAGTTCAATCTACTCAATTCAAAACATTATAGTACCTTGAAAGCTAATGAGAGAGTGAGGGTAAAGCTTTAAACCACTCAGCCTTAGGGAGAAACTCTGTATATTGTATGTGATAAATGACTGCCTGATATGCAAACCTAATATAGTTGTCACTTTTAGTCCCATATTAAATATTTGTAAGGTCTATTATCTTCATTATTTTAAAAACAAACATACATATAAATATAACTTCTAATATTTTCTTTGTAGACACATGGATAATTTGCACAACACCTTTTGATGACTGCTGTTCTCATACCTGATGTTGGGGCAACTAATTTACCTCTCTGTACCTTACCTTTTAGTAAAACTAAAGATAGACATTCCTGTTATAGTTTGGGGTCCCAATTACATATCACTTGTCTCCTTCAACACCCAGGAGTAGAACAGGGAGATAAGTGAAAGTCAGTAAAGACGTCACCTATCTTTAGGGACGTCTGTTACTCTCAAAGTCTAACATTCCCTGGTAAAGATGGAATGGAGGATATAGCTGATAAATGCAGTCAACATGGCTGCCTCCTGTCTCATCCCTCTCCCCAGTCTAGACCTAAGCAGCTGGTTGTGGGGATGAGCAGGGGCTGCGAAACCACCTCAGATTACTTATCCTATGTCTGCTGCTTAGAGAATCTGTCCGTCTCACAGTGACTGGCAGTGATGCTCACCAACCACTGCCCAAAGGAGAAGACACCAGAGAACTCAAAAGTGTACCGTGGGTGGTAGAATTTGTCCTGGATCTGTTACTGCAAGGGTGGAGGGTACCGAACAACTGCTCCATTCCTCTCACTTATCTAAGACACAAACAGCTCAGGAGAGCCAAGAGGAACTTCTCTCCCACTATCAAGAGGCAACAGGGCATGGGATGTGTGGGAAGTGACCTGCTGGCTACAAGGCTCCCACCAGTCACATTTCCCCTCCTTCCTCCCTTGTGGAGGAGCAAATATAAAGTAGAGAGAATGAAGTCAGAAATATTCCATTCAAAATTCCCAAAACTGGGAGAGAATGTGAAAATCGCCTTCTGTGGAAACAGAAAGACAGAGGATAAGTGTTACTTCCTAAAAAACCTACCTGGCAGGACTGGCAAAATGAATGAATGAAGTATACATGGAAAGCTCCTAAACATCATACACATAGTAGGCATTCCATAAAATTAGCTTAAAAATTAATAATAGTCCTTGAACTAATTGTCTGAACTATGATGGGAAGAAGCCAGTAATTACTAGTAACGACTAATTTTTCAACAAGCACTTTAGTCACATTTTATATATTATTGCTATTATTAAGTACCTAACATGGTTTGTTGGCATAGAACAATGCATTGCCTTGAATTGAAAATAGGCAGTAATTGAATAGAAAAATTTATAGGCAGTGTAGAACCCCTTAAATTGAATTAGTTTCTTAAATATAGTACTTACAGTACCCTTGATGTAAGCTTTTCTAAAGCATTAGAGGAATCAAACAAACAAGGTCTATATTTTTGCATAGGGTGTTTTATGTTCAATGCTACAATATTTATGTTTGGCATTGTTCACTCCATGGGAAAATACAGGCTGTGTGTCTTTTATTTGCTTGATAGTTCAGACTCACTGATACCCAAGGGCTCGCTACACCCACAGATTTTGTCACAATACTTATATTCCGAAAAGCAATTTTTACCATTCAAAAGCAAGTCAAGTCTAATTTTGTAATTGTTATATACCATAAGATGTTATTATTTAGTATGTGAAGTACCTAAATCTATCATCAGTGAATGTGATATAACACAATCTATTTTACACAGTAAGATTACTTGCCCGGATCTGTTTCGTTTCTAACTGATGGCCAATTTAAAGAGTCTTCCTCTTTTTTTTTCTGCTTTCTTAGCCAGTTATTAAATTTACTATCAAAGCAATCAAGAGGAAAGAAACCAATTCTCCTATACCTAGAATAAATGGAATCTGACTTCATGTCAATTGATGCTGCCCATAGACTATTTAAGCATTCCTTTCCTTGAGAAATCCTGATAGTGCAGGTCTTGAAACAACAATAGTGAAGGTCAACTCAGCAATATTCCTACTATCAAGGGCTACACAGCACGCTAGTTTCTCTCTCAAAAATAGCAGGAGATATAGGTAAATGTGAGCCATGGTGGTTTGCTGCACAGATTTTCCCATTACCCAAGTATTAAGCCCAGCATCCATTAGCTATTCTTTCTGATCCTCTCCTCCTCCCACTCCCTGTCCTCCAACAGGCCCCGGTGTCTGTTGCTCTCCACCATGTGTCCATTTGTTCTCATCATTTAGCTCCCATGTATAAGTGGGAACATACAATATTTGGTTTTCTGTTTCTGCATTAGTTTGCTAAGGATAATGGCCTCCAGCTCCATGCATGTTTCTACAAAGGACAGGATCTTGTTCCTTGTTATGGCTGCATAATACTCCATGAGTATATGCACCACATTTTCTTTATCCAGTCTATCACTGATGGACATTTAGGTTGATTCCATGTCTTTGCTTATGTGAACAGTGCTGCAATGCACAATGTAACAAACCTGTACATCTGCACATATACCCCAAAACTTAAAATAAAAGTTGGAAATTTTTAAAATATACAAAAAATTAAAAATTAAAAATCTGTAATAAGTTTGGAGTGATGTATGCTTTATTATAAATAACAAGTTAAAATGTTTTTAAAAATAAAACAGTTTCTCATGGCAAAAAAAAAAAAAAAAAAAACAGAAAGAAACAGCAGAAGACAGGCACTTTATCTTGCTTTTGTTTGTAAGGATCCAGTGACGTTTATTAGTTGGAAGTTGGGGATAGTAAAAGGGGACTATTATACAGATAAGATGCAGCAGTCAGGGATCTACAGACCAAAAGTCAGAGTCTGAGGAAGGAAGAAGGTTAGTGACTACATAACGTTCAAAGCTTTCCAAAAGGAAGAACTTACATTATAGAGTGTACTCTTTCTCCTTCAGATGTGCTAATATTTGTTCTGCCTAAGTACCATACCAGACTAAAAATGTTGATAAATATAGATGCAATCAACAACAATGATAATTGTACCTGTCATTTGTTTAGTACCTTTTATGCATCAGGAGCTTTACAGATCCAGCTATTTTTTTTTTTTTTTTTTTAGACAGAGTCTCGCTCTGTTGCCAGGCTGGAGTGCAGTGGCGCCATCTCGGCTCACTGCAACCTCTGCCTCCTAGGTTCAAGCGTTTCTCATGCCTTAGCCTCCCGAGTAGCTGGGATTATAGGCATGCGCCACCACACCCAGCTAATTTTTGTATTTTTAGTAGAGATGGGCTTTTACCATGTTGGCCAGGATGTTCTCTGTCTCCTGACCTTGTGATCTGCCTGCCTCAACCTCCCAAAGTGCTGGGATTACAAGTGTGAGCTACCGTGTCTGGCCCTAAGTGCTTTTATATATAAGGAAACTGAAGCTCAGGGAGGTTAAGTGCATTGAGCAAGATCGTGTAGCTCATAGATCATGGAGCAGCGACTCAAGGCAGTTCAAAACCTGCATTTTTCCACTATACTGTAATCATGTAAGAAAAGAGCTGGCCAGGTGCAGTGGGTCAAGTCTGTAATCCCAGCACTTTGGGAGGCTGAGGCAGGCCCATCATTTGAGGTGAGGAGTTTGAGACCAGCCTGGCCAACATGGTGAAACCCTGTGTCTACTAAAAATACAAAACTTAGCTGGGTATGGTGGTACATGTCTGCTATCCCAGCTACTCAGGAAGCTGAGGCAGGAGAATCGCTTGAACCCAGGAGGCAGAGGTTGCAGTGAGCTGAGATTATGCCACTGCACTCCAGCCTGGTGATAGAGAGAGACTCTGTCTCAAATGAAAAAAAAAAAAAAAAAAAAAAAAAAAGAGAAAGAAGAAAGAAAGAAAGAAAGAAAGAAAGAAAGAAAGAAAGAAAGAAAGAAAGAAAGAAAGAAAGAAAGAAAGAAAGAAAGAAGAGCTAAACATCATTTGTGTTTAATTCATACAATAAATTTAACCTATTTAAATCCCGGTCCATTGCCATTCACAAACAATATTTCTGTAGGGAGGAACTACACGAATTTCAATTCAACTATGCTTACTCAAAAGCAAGGGTTTATGATTATAAATACTTCTGTGATTCGGAAAGGCAACTATTCTTCCATTTTTCAAATCCATCAAGCTGACTGTTTGCTTCAAAATAAAACACTGCTAAATAAAATGTTGCATGGGGATGTAAGCTTTTTAACAAATAAGTTGAATTAACACTCATTGTCCCAGGTTTTCTGTAAGAATTCACTTTCTTGATCCTAAAATCACTATATATTATCCTAAACTTTAAGGAAATGGAGTACATATTAGTTCCAGTTTATATGTGAGGAATCAAAAGCTCACAGAGAACAAGTCAATCACCAAAGAACAAAGAGAATGTTAGTAGTTAAACCCTCTTGAACAACGGGTGGTGGCATCACAGATGCAGAAGTAATGAGACAGACCTGGGGTTCACTTCTGGTAGGGTCCCTAACCATAACAGGCCAGGCTCTGACCTACACACAGGGATACCAAAAAAGACTATGTTGCTTGCACTTAATTTACTTATATGTAGCAGTTCTTTTGATGATCCAGTTCAGTGGTGTGGCTTTTAAAAGTCTTTCTTTTTTAAAATTTTTATTTTATTTTTAGATTCAGGTGGCACATATGTATGTTTGTTACATGGGTATATTGCTTAATGGTGGGTAGTGGGCTTTTAGTGTATCAATTACCCAAATGGGAAATGTTGTACCCAATAGATAAGTTTTCAACCCTTGCCCTCTTTCCACCCTTTCCCCTTTTGGAGTCCCCAGTGTCTATTATTCCATGATCATGTCCATGTGTACAAATTGCTTATACATGTTTATACATTTATAAATGAGAACATGTGGTATTTGATTTTCTGTTCCTGAGGGAGTTCACATAGGATAATGACCTCCAGCTCCATCCATGTTGCTAAAAAGGACAGGATTTCATTCTTTTTCTGACTGTGTAGTATTCCATGATGTGTATATACCACATTTTCTTTATCCAGTTAACCTTGATGGACACTTACATTGGTTCCATGACTTTTCTATTGTGAATAGTGTTGGGATTAATATATAAGTACAGGTGTCTTTTTTATATAATGATTTCTTTTCCTTTGGGTAGATACTCAGTAGTGGGATTGCTAGGTCAAATGGTGGTTCTATTTTCAGTTATTTGAGAAATCTCCACACTGTTTTCCTTAGAGGTTTGTGTTAGGCCATTCTTGCGCTGCTATGAAGAAATACTTAAGAACAAGTAATTTGTAAAGGAAAGGAAGTTTATTTGGCTCACAGTTCAGCAGTCTTTACAGAAAGCAGGGTACTGGCATCTGCTCGGCTTCTGGGGAGGCCTCAGTAAACTTAAAATCATGGTGGAGGGTGAAGGGAGAGCAGAAACATCACATGGCCAGAGCAGGAGCAAGAGACAGAGAGTGGAGTGTGTGGTACGACACACGTTTATATGACCAGATTTCATGTTAACTCAGAGCTCACTTATCACCCAGAGGATGGTTCAAGCCATTCATGAGGGATCTGCCTCCATGATCCAAATACCTCCTACCAGGCCCCACCTCCAACACTGGGGATTATAATTCAATATTAGATTTGGGTGGGGACAAATATCCAATATAAATCAAGGATGAACTAATTTACTTTCCTACCAACAGTATATAAGCATTCTCTTTTCTCCGCACCTATACCAACATGTTGTCTTTTGACTTTTTATAATAACTATTTTGGCTGGTGTAAAATGATATCTTATTGTGGTTTTAATTTGCATTTCTCTGATAATTAGTAATGCTGAGCATCTTTTCATGTGTTTGTTGGATGCTTGTATTTCTTGAGAAATGACTGCTCACATTCTTTGCTCAGTTTTTAATGGAGTTGTTTCTTTCTTGTTGAGTTGTTTGAGTTCCTAGTAGATTCTGAATACTAGTCCTTTGTCAGAAGTATAATTTGCAAAGATTTTCTCTCATTCTGTAGGTTCTCTGTTTACTCTGCGGATTATTTCTTTTGCTCTGCAGAAGATTTTTTAGTTTAATTAAGTCCCATTAATCTATTTCTGTTTTTGTTGCATTTCCTTTTGGGATCTTCATCACAAATTTTTTGCCTAGGCCAATATTCAGAAGAGTGTTTTCTAGGTTTTCTTGAAAGTCACTTTTTAAAAGCTTAACCTTACGAAATTCAGATAATTTTGTAACTATTTAATATCCTATAATACATTCCTTCCTGCTTAAAGAAGTACATTGGTTCTTTGCCATTGAATTCTTATTGATACCCATGTGAATACAATGGATTCTGCCTCATAGATTTACTGGTTAATGGAATATATGTTTTGAATCAGCCCACATTATTTATACTTTAGTGTTTCTTAATATTTTATGATTTAGGCGTCACAATGAGGACTTGGCTTTTCTTTAAACTCAGAAAACCTGGCAAGAGACAGGACTAAAGAAAAAACAATGCAACAGATGAAGCAACCAAGGCAGGAGAAGATGCCAGTTAAAGGGTTGCCTGCAGCATTCTTTCTTCTTCTTTTGCCTTATCTCTTATCCTGTGTGTAACAAAAAGAGAAAAGAATGAAATAGTCATGGGCAATATTATAAAAAATTACAGACTAGGGGAAAAATCAGAGAGCAGATCACACAGAAAGATTAAAACACTGGTCTAAAGAGATTATGTGCTAAGAAGTTCTAATTCTCCATCATCTTTGGTTAGCAATACAGTCTAACCTCAGTGAGGAGATTCCTCCCTTCTCCAACTCCTGCTTTTTCATCCTCCATTTATTTCCAGAGAAAGCTTAAACTTTATTTAGATATAATTGATCTACAAAAATTATACATCTTGGTGAGTTTGGACATACGTGTACACCTGTGATACCATCACAACCAGGGTACTAACACTTGTCACTTCCAAACATTTCCTTGTGTTCGTTTGTGAAGGGTTTTGTGTGTGTGTGTGTGTGTGATAATACTTAACATGAGATATGAGATCTATCTTCAACATATTTTTACAGTGCACAAAGTCATATTGTTAATTATATGTACTATGTTGTAGAGATGATTTCTAGAACTGACTCATCTTGCACAACAGGAAATTCATACAAATAAATGAAAAGTCACCCTGTGTTCATGAGTTGGAAGAAATAATATTGTTAAAATATCCATACTACCCAAAGCTACCTACAGATTGAATGCAACCCTTATCAATATTTCAATGGCATATTTTACAGAAATAGAAAAAAATCCTGAAATTTGTGTGGAACTACAAAAAACCCCAAATAGCTAACATGATCTTGAAAAAAAAAGAACAAAGCCAGAGACATTAAATTTCCTAATTTCAAAATATATTACAATACTACAGTAATCAAAATGGTTTGCCACTGTCATAAAACCAGATATATAGACCAATGAAACGGAAAAGAGAGCCCAGAAAAAAAAAATCCTCATATATATGGTGAATTGACCTTGGAAAAGGGTACCAAGAACCCATAATAAGGACAGAATAGCTTCTTAAACAAATGATGTTGAAAAAACTGAATATCCACATGCAGAAGAAAATTGGACCCCTATCTTATACATACATAAAAATCAACTCAAAATGGATTAAAAGCCTAAATATAAGACCTGAAACTGTAAAACTCCTAAAATGAAATGTGAGGGGAAAAATTCTTGACATTGGTCCTGGCAAAGATTTTATTTTTAATATCACACCAATGCTCAAGCAACAAAAGCAAAAGGGACACTACATCTCACTAAAAATTTTCTGCAGAGCCAACGAAACAATCAGTAGAGTGAAAGGACATCCTACAGAATGGGAGAAAATATTTGCCAACCATCTATCTGATAAGGGGTTATCCAAAATATATAAGAATCTTCTACAGCTCAGTAGCAAAAAAAAAAAAAAAAAAAAAAAAAGAAAGAAAGAAAAAAAAACCCACGAAAACAAACAACCTGATTAAAAAGTGGGCAAAATTCTTGAATAGACATTTATCTAAAGAAAACATGAATGGCTACCAGTTATAGGAAAAGGTGTTCAGTGTCACTAGTCATCAGATAAATGCAAATCAAAAACCACAGTGAGAAACCTCACATCTATTAGGATGGCTATTGAAAAAAAAAAAAAAAAACAACAGAGGAACAAAAAATAATGAGTGTTGAAGAGGATGTGGAGAAACTGGAACCCTTATATACTTTTGGAGGGAACATAGAATGGTGCAGCCACTAGGAAAAACAGTATGGAGATTCCTCAACAAATTAAAATAGAATGACTATGTGATTTAGTAATCTTACCTCTGGGCATATATCCCAAAGAATTGAAATCAGAATCTGAAAGAGATACTTGCACCCTCATATTCATTGTAGCATTATTTATAATAGAAACAATCCAAATGGTCACTGAAAGATGAATGAATAAAGTGATACGTACATACAATAGAATATTATTCAGCCTTAAAAAAGAAGGAAATCCAGCCATTTGCGACAATATGAATGAAACTGGAGGACATTGTGCTAAGTGAAATAAGCCAGAAACCTAAAGGCAAATACTACAGGATTCCATTTATGTGAAGTATCTCAAATAGTCAAACTCATAAAAGCAGAAAGTCGAATGGTGTTCACCAGGGGCCAGGGGAAGGAAAAGTAGGAAATTCTTCTTCAAGGGGTATAAAGTTTCTCTTATGCCAGAGGAAGTCTTAAGTGTATCCGAGTGAGTGGATGGAGTCTCCACAATAAAATCAACCCCTTTTTCTGGCCCTGTCCCTAATCACCCAAACCATTTAACTTATTGACTTTGTCTTACCCCAAGATGTCAAGAAACCAAATTATTAAACTGAATCATGACCAAATTTAATGCAGTAGCAATCCGTTTTACAATATCCCTGAAGAATGACCATTTAAACTCTGCCTGATAGTTATGTTAATACTTTTGTTGCCTAATTAATTAAGAGAAGGAATTCAGGCCAGAGGTGAAGCATAGTCAGGTACTCTTCCTTAAACACAATTAGCCACTTGATTTCAACATTTCTACTCTTTGAAAACAGTATGTTTATTTACATTGTGCTTCCCCCAACTCCATTCAGGTGTAAACAGAGTGATATGTTAGCCTTCTCTGGTGCATCTGCCAACACAGTATTAACTTCTAACAGCTGAGGACGGCTGGACCTTCACCTCTACGTTATTTCCTCAAAATAACAGTTGTCAGATGCATAAATACAGCACAGACATGTCTATATAAATAAAACCCCAGAAATAAACATATGCACAGAATCATATGCTCAAATTAAAATATCTTAACATAACTCGATCGATTGCTATTTTAGCCTTTTCAGGTTCCTGTGATAGTCAAATATTTATTTTCATGATGGTTGATGTGGTCAACCACACACAACTACAACATAGTTGGGAGCCTGTGAGTGTATGGGTATGCCAGAAAGCAATACAATCATTTTTCTATATTGTGAACAGAGGCTGCAAGCTCCAAGTCAGTATAGAGAGGCCAGGCAGATGATATAAATGAGGGAAGTGGTGACGGACTGGGATCTCCTGGAGAGGCTGTACCCCCGCAAAATAAGTTCTCACCACTCAGCAATAACAAAGGTTTTTTGTCAATGGATATAGGCTCAGTTTTCCAGATAGTTCTATTTTTAAAAATAAGTCAAACAACTTTAAGAAAAATAAAGAAAATCTCTATATTTTTAAGTGTTGGGAACAAATTCAACTTAAGAACAACCAAAACAAAATACTGACCAAATAAAATATAGCTGCAGTCTCATGTACCTCCAGTTTGGTAACTTGTTTCAAACAAATGGGCCATTTTTAGCTTCTTTTTTAAAAGTCTATATTTACATTTATTTATTGATATTCTTAGACATGAGCAAAATATTTCTCTAATTTTTAAAACAGTGCTTCAGCTAAACCAGATGGGAAATGTCTTTGAAATGAGTCATCTTAGAGCAATAACTGCTACTTGAGATGGAAGAAGCTGTGCTAGTTATGGGGACAGGGAAGCCAAAAAGAAAAAGAAAAAAACACTTTCTTATAGAAATTATTATTAAAGACAATCTTAGGATCACTATCTCATAAAAGTGTGTACAATGATGGAAATGTTGTATATGCGCTCTGTCCAACGTCATAACCAGTAGCCACACGCAGCTACTGAGAACTTGAAATGCGGCTAGTACAACTAAGGAGCATAATTTTAAATTTAATTTAATTTAATTTAATTTAATTTTAAATTTAAATTGCCACATACAGTTAGTGGTTGCTGTATTAGACAGTAAAGCCCTAGGTATATACCCTAGAATAGAACATCTTGTTCAAAATATATTATTGCTATGTGCATCCTTATAGATGTCAAATTGATGTCCAGATTGGTTTTACTGATTTATATGGCTAACAATGATTTTTTTTTTAATATAATTTATCTTCTTCAACACTGGGATTGTCAAGATTTAAAATTTTTGATAGTCGGGCAATAATGGCAGCTCTTGGTTAATCTTTATTTTCCTGATTATGAAGTTTATCATCTTATATTAACCATTTGGCTTTGTACTTTGAATTGCCTGTTCATATTCTTTATATCATGTTTCTATAGGATATTTCCTTTTCTTTTGTCTCTCTCTTATCTCCCTCTCTTCCCCTCTGTCTTCCTTTTTTCCTTCCTTCCTCCCTACCTAACTTATAGAAGCAATTTATAAATTCTTAATTTTTAATCTTTTACCTGTTATGTAAATCAGAAATGTCTTCTCCCAGTCTATGCATTTTATTTTCACTTTGTTTATGGTGTCTTTTTTGATCAGAGACTTTACAATTTGAAGGTAGTACGGTGGATCTGTCATTTACTTCATGGCTTGTGCAGTTTATCCCTTATTGAAAAAAACTCTTGCTGAACCAAAGTCTATTTCATCTGATAATAATATAGCTAGACCAACATTCCTTTGGTTTAGGGTTGCTGGATTTATTAAATAAAATCATAGTATACCAGTTAAATTTAACATTTAGATAAATAGTAAACTTTTTTCCCCTTTTTTGTGTAAGTTTGCTGCATGCAATATTTGGGACATGATTTTATTTATTTATTTATTTATTTATATTATTATTATACTTCAAGTTCTAGGGTACATGTGCATAACGTGCAGGTTTGTTACATATGTATACTTGTGCCAAGTTGGTGTGCTGCACCCATCAACTCGTCAGCACCCATCAACTAGTCATTTACATCAGGTAAAACTCAGAATGCAATCCCTCCCCACTACCCCTTCCCTATAATAGGCCCCCGTGTGTGATGTTCCCCTTCCCAAGTCCAAGTGATCTCATTGTTCAGTTCCCACCTATGAGTGAGAACATGCGGTGTTTGGTTTTCTGTTCTTGCGATAGTTTGCTGAGAATGATGGTTTCCAGCTGCATCCATATCCCTACAAAGGACACAAACTCATCCTTTTTTATGGCTGCATAGTATTCCATGGTGTATATGTGCCACATTTTCTTAATCCAGTCTGTGGGACATAATTTTAATAATAATATTCACTATTTATCTAAAATTCAAATGTAACTGGTCATTCTGTATTTCATCTGTCAATTGTATTTTGCTTAGAAAATATCTCTCCATGTATTTTTCTCTTGTTTTTCTTCCAGATTTCCAAGAACTTTATGCATTACGTGTCTCCCTCATAATTAGCATTTAAAAGAAATTTAGTTCATTACCAAACATAAGGATCTGTCTTTCAAAAGGCAAATTGAGGCCACTTACATATATTGTGGTTATTTCTTTTTAAATATTTATCATGCTTTTTGTTGCATTTACTTTTCTCTTTTTCTGCCCTTTTCTATATGGATTAGGTTTTATTTATTTATGACTTTACACTCTACTAACTTGGATAATATAACTCTATTATTTTAGTTGTTGACCTTAATATTTTAAGCAAACTTTTTGTACCTGTAGTTATACTTAGTTATTTAAGAGATCTTCATGCTCTTTTCTCATATTTGAATGAAATGGTTCTCATTATTTGAATTCTTTCGTGTGTGTGTATTTTTCTTTTTTAAGTTTTTGGAACAAGGCAATATAATGATCACATCTATTCTTTACAAAGAAAACTCTGCATCTATATGAAGAATAAATGATGGAACTATGCTGGAGAAGTACATTACTTGAAGTCAACAAGAAAGCAGCTGGTGAAAGATGATAAGACACTTATTAAAGGAAGAAGCAGTGAGGATAGAATGGAGAGAAATACACACTAGAGGCACTGGAAAGTGCATCAGCGAATTTATTGAGTCATCAGATGTGATATTCTGAATGTCCTGGGTTAGGTAATAATTAAAATGGAAATTATAGGAAAATAGCGCCTTATTTATTTATTTATTTTTAACAAAATAAAAAATCCAAGATTTATCAAGACAGAATGTTGTTTAAAGATCCTGCAAATGGCCAAGGGTAGATGGCAAAGTGAATAGTTTTAGCTACAGCCGCTGTCACATGGGAAAATTACTATTGCCTGGGTTGGAATGGTGGGTGGGAATGGGTGGGTAGATAGTGCTGGAAGATTTGGAGTAGGGTGAGAAGGCTTCCAGGGCACAAAGTTGGAAGTGACTCTTCTCACACTGGAAAAAACCCTCATGGGTAAGGTTAAACATATTGCCGAGATAGGGGGCTCCTGCTTGGGAAATCACTGGGTCCCCACCAAGTGCAATTGTAATGCTGCTATGGAGTGTGGTTCAGATTGAGATACCTGTGATGCTTGGGCTTCAAGGATGAACTTGAAGACCCAATCTCCCGCCCTTCTTCTGCCTTCAGATTTCTCCTCCAGACATGTAGTTTACTATACTTTAAGCATTGGTATGTAAACTTTATATTTAGAATTTGTTATATTTATATTCTCTTGAAGGTCTAGTTTTTAGAGCCTGTGACTGTTCCTCCCCGCAGATCAATCCAGAAATTTTGGAGAAGAGAAAGTATTGCAGAAAGAAAGTATTTTAAATCATGATCTTGAGTATCTCAAGGGAAAGATGTGTCTGATATTAACAAAGAGGGCTTGTTCTCATACAGTAATGTCTTTGGCCAAAATACAGAACAAAGGAAGAGAAGCAAACACTTCCTGTTGTGCAGCTCAAGCTATTATATGCTTTTGAAGACACCTACATCACATTCTTTTGGTACTATCATTCAATTCTCCATATTAAAGAAACTTTCAAAAAGTGTTAGTTTTCAACATTTGGTTATCTTTGGATTTCTGGCAACAGTGAGGAGATGGAGTTGCCTCTCTTTCTCCTTATGCAGCCCAGAATTTACTCTACTTTTTTTTTTTTTTTTTTTTTGACTGAATTTCACTCTTGCCATCCAAACTGGAGTGCAGACTGGCATGATCTCGGCTCACCACAACCTCCACCTCTCAGGTTCAAGTGATTCTCCTGCCTCAGTCTCCCGAGTAGCTGGGATTTCAGGCATGTGCCACCATGCCTGGCTAATTTTGTATTTTTAGTAGAGACGGGGTTTCCCCATGTTGTTCAGGCTGGTCTCCAGCTCCCGACCTCAGGTGATCTGCCAGCCTTGGCCTCCCAAAGTGCTGGGATTACAGGTGTGAGCCACTGCACCTAGCGAGTTTACTCTACTTTCATATGGATTTGTGAGGGCAGTAAATGCAGGTAGGGACATGCTGGGGATCCAATATCTATTGGTCTTCTTGTCCATCCATTTTGTCTCTTCCTGGAGAGATGGAGAGGGCTGCTTTTAGCACAAACTTGGCAATTCCCCTAGGAAAGGGTCAGTTAGCAAAGGTGATTTCTTCATTGTCTATCGGAGGCAGCTCCTCTGCTGAACTGCTGCTCCCCAAAGAGCAATTGCAGCATTTCAGCTGACTTAGGCATGACTGATGGACACTGTGAGGTCTCACCTGTCAGTTCATTGTATCAATAAGATTGAGTTTTCCTTTGGGGTGTCCAAGACAGTGGATGCAGCACAGATCTCCCACTCTTTTCCATGAAGAAGAAGCATCATATTCAATATTCCAGATTCCCCTGTTTCATTATCTCACAGTCCTCACAGACCTAGGATTTCAAATTTAAGTATGTCCTGTACGCTGAAAGTAAAAACCTAACACAATGTACACAGGCTGATACTTTCCTAAAAAGCAAAACAAATGAACAAAAAACTATATGTTTTCAACAAAACAGTGAAATTTAAAATTTTAAAAATGGAAAAATAAATCTATGTGTAGGCTATAATACAAATATACACCAGAACCTACCTTTAATAGAGAAGCCCTTTGCCTGAGGGCTTTATCTGATCACAAGGACATTCTCATCTCATGGACAAGGAAGGATGGAAAAGCAGGGGAAGAAAATAGATGAGGAGGAAAACAGAATTAATACTCCGACATTCTCCACCCCCAGTTGGGATCACCCTGAGTAGTGCTCTGTACAGCCTTTCAGAGTTCCCTCAGCAGTGTAAAATGTACATACACACACACATACACACATATACACACACGCCTCTAACAGGATTCCTATAAAGATTAAATGCAATAAAATATATGCAAAGCTTCTAGTGCAAAGTCGGTGCCTAATAGGCATCCTTACTATTCTTCATTTCAGGAGATTTCAGTGATACAGATGATCTATCCATTACTCTTCCAGCCACTGGTAATCTCCATTGAGACCCAATTTTTCACCCACAATAAATACTTAGAAATATATAGATCAGTGTTTCTCAAAATATAGCTGAGAAACCACTAGCATCAGAATCACTTACGGAGCTTATTGAAAGGGAAATGTCTAGGTTCCACTAAATTAGAGCCTTTGAGGACAGGCTGAAGAATATGCATTTCATGAGAAGCAATTATTTGTGTAAAGCTAGGGGAAATTGCCTGGGAGGTCTGAGACAGGACTCATCATCTTTCACCATTGGTAGGAGTCAAACACACAGGAGAACAGATTGAGGATCTGGATTGAGACTTTGCCAACTGAAAAATTGCTGTTAAGGATTTGAAGCTAGAAACACTTGAGTCAAAATACTGGCTTTGTCACTTACCGTGGAATCTTGAGCAGGTTACTCACTCACTGTGAGCCTCAGTTTCCTCCTATGTAAGATATGGGTAACAATGGGAAGCACCTCAGAGGATTTGGAAATGATTAAAAGAGATAATAATACAGGTACTTTATAAAGCCTGGCACCTGGCACAGAGTGAATGACTGGTAAACATCCATCTTTATCACCACTATCATTTGGTTGCAGGAAAGCACTAGAAGTATATGAGTAATAAAGTATTTATTGAAAACTCCCAAAAGTTAAACTGTGGAATGGTGGGTTCCTCAGTGGGACAAGAGAGCTAGAAAATAAATCTTAGATTTAAAATTGGAGTGCCATAAAATTTATTATTTAACTGTACCATTTATATCCAGGATAAATGCTAAAACCAATGGAATGCTTGAAATAGCTGAAATCTGGGATTTACCAGGCAAAACAGAATATGGTGTCACTTGATTCATAATCTGACCTCCACACCGCAGAGAACCTGTCTTCGTATGGAAAAATATCAACATTGCACAGTCTGTCACTTTCTGCTGGCATCTAAGTAAAGGTCATCTGTATATGCCCCCAACTATAGAAAAAATCAGAGCTATAACTATGCTTTCTATATTGGTGTTCAATAAATTACTTTGTTGTTTAGCAGGCTGTATTTTCCAGGAAAAGTTCCTTTTTAGGTTTGTCTCCCATGTAATTATTAAAATTATAAAAATACTGTGTTAACAGGTTATAACTTAGTTTCTGTAGTTGGAAGTGCAAGTATGAGGCAGAGGAGAACCATAAGTAAAGATTTACAATAGTTAGATTATGTGGCTTCTCTTCTGCTGTCATCACAGCCAGCTGTGTGATCACAGGGAAATTACTAACCTTTGCTGTGTTATACAACTCCATCATCTGCAAAACAAGAAAAATGCCACCTGCCCTAAGTCCCTCAGAGACTGGTAATAAGATCAAATGAGATGTCAGAGTAAGTGCTTTGCAAAAGTATGACAAAAGAACACTTATTTTTAGTAAAGAATGGAGCCTCACTTCTTAAACAGTGAGCACCCATATCTCCTTTTTAAATCACCAAGTAGAATTGAAAGAGGCAATGTGTAATTATAACAAAGCTCAAAAGACCTGGTCTCCTGGGCCTCATCTTCCTCACCCTCCCATTGTTGTGGCAGGTGATTAATCATCAGGCTTCTTGACTTCTCTCTTTGCTGGCTGGCCACCCTAGGGTCATAGCCACTTTTCAAACCCGTCTTTGGGCTTTGCAACTATGCAGGGCAAAAAGCCTTCCCTGGTGTTAGGGCATGCCAAAGCTGAACCTGGAACCACCATTAGCCTAATTGACAGCACGACATTCCCCTGGGGAGAATAGTGATAATCTAGCTATTTATCTTGTCTGTAGCTTTATCACCACTGTGCTAAGGCAGAGATGCTTAAATATAAAAATGAGGTAAGGCACATTCTTCCCAGACTATATGCTATCAAAGGCAGGTTGGGGGTCAGGAGAATAAAAGGGGAGCATCTGGGATTGTGGTCCTCTCTGTTGCTGCTTAATATCTCAAGTGGCCTTGGAGTAAGGGGCTGCTCATGAGGGCACTAAAGGACATCTCATTGTAATTGGGAGCAGGCTGGAGCTGTGTGGCCACTGCTACCCATGGAGTGGCTGCCTGCAAGTGGCTAGACTGCTGCTTTTCTGCAAGGCAGGAGAGGCCCATTAGAAACATGAAGGGGCGGTTTAATTCTGCAACAAGATGTGTACAAATGTATGCCTCCTATTGAAACCCATGCAACAGCTTCCAAAGTTAATTAAAAGCTAATTTTCTAATGAGGTGGCAACACTGGCAGCAACATGCTATCAGTATGAGAGCTACAGCCAGCAGCCGGTAAGGGAACAGGCAACCTCCCTCTTACAGGATGGAAGATACTACCTGCATCCATTAATTAGTCTCCAGCTGTATTGTTTCAATGCTAGCCACTAGTACAGACTGTTATAAAAATCATAAATTGCTTTGGCATTGCCACAGTATTGTTGATACTTATTTTACAGCAGGGCTATTTCTAGGCATAACATCTCAGTCAATGAAACCCACTCCTGGAAATATTAAATCTAGGGGTAATGCCATGGACACTCTCTTAGGTCAAGTGCCATGGACATTTTAATCCTTTTGGCAATTGTTAATTGTAAGCCAGATTTGCAATTAGCTTTAATAAATAGAGGGAAAGTGCCTTAAATTAACTGCACTTATGTTGGTTTTGCCTGTTTCAATTTCAAACACATAGCCAAGCAAGATGACTCTTGGTCATTATCTTAATGATATGGGTCTCCTGGCCATAGTCAGAATGTGCCAGACACCTGTGGCCATTCCTAGGCATTCTTCACAGGGAGTGTATAATGATGTCATGCAACTAGATGCTGAGCATCACCCCAAAATAACAACACACATTACTATAGAAACTCCAGGATTTTGGATACTTAGGAGATAGCTTGTTAAATTCTGTCAGTAAATAGTTTGATGAACTATATAGAGTCTCTAAGATAATCTAAAAAATTGAATAAAACTTTATCATATAGTCATTTAACAGTAAGCAGAAGGTAGAAAACTACTCTTCTCTTATTCTTTGTCATATATTCTCTTTCTCATAGCCCCTCTTTTAGATTCTGCCTCATTCCTTCATTCATTCATATTCTTTCAATATCATGTTTTTTCACTGTTTCTTTTTACTCTTGCTGTCTTATACTCATATTCTAGTGCTCTCTAGAGTTCTCTGAAGCTTAGAATATGGTGGTAAAGCTGCATCATTATCCATTCATTGAAACTTCAGGAAATCCCACTCCACCGTCTCACTGGACAACATTGAGTCACATGCCCACATTCAAGCCAACTACGAGAAAGGAGAATGAGACCATATAGTTTGCTGAGAGTAACGAAGACTGGAACTAGAACTGGCCTGGCCTCCCCAGAAGCAACGGCTACAGGGAGGAGTATGGACACATGGAAAAACTTTGGGTTCTGTTTGGCAGGATAAAGGGGAAGATGCCTGCTGGAGGATTGTAAGTGTCTGCTACAGAATTATAAGTAGCTTTTAGGGTATGGCAAACAAAGAGGGGAGAAGAATCTGAAGAATACTGTTAGGATTGTTTCCAGAAAATAAGATGTCTAAAGTTGGACCCTCTAGAGAGGAAGGAAGTAGAGCTCCATCTTCTGTGATCCTAAGATCTGCACGTGTTAGCAGGTGTGAGCAGAACTGAGGTCTTAGGAGGAAGAAGCATCACATATCATTCATTCTTTAACAAAGGTTTGTTGAGTGCCTGTTAGTGCCTGGCACTACAGATAGAGCATTAAATAGGACAAAGTACTTACTCCCAGAAAACTTAGTCTCTAGTGGGGGAAAGAGATGAAAAGCAAATTAAACATATAAGTAACGTCATTGTAGATTGTGAAGAAACTCAGACTAATATAGCACAGTTCTTTGCTTAGGACAGAAGCAGTTAACGTTAGTTAGGTTTGTCAAGGAAGGTATCTCTGAGGAAGTGATGACAAAAATGTAGTAGTAATGGGAATTTTCAATGAGCTAAATATCTGCTACAAGTGACAATCAGCTAAAAGGCATGTTCCAGAAAATTCTTTACTTGACCTGTGCTGGTTGCATTTCTGAAGTGATAATTTCATAACTGTGATTAAGAATCATTACTAAAAACATACTGTTTGCTACAATTTTGTGTATGTTATTGATTCACTCAATAAATATTCATTAAGTACCTACTATGTGCCAGGCATTATCCGGGCCAAGTGGTGAGGAACATTAACAAAACCAAGGACATTCCTGCCCCAGGGGAGCTGACATTCCCATCAAATTCACACCCATTATAAAACAAACAAACCAACAACGAGCTAGATCCTAAGCACATTTGGCAGAGGAGAACACTAGCTTAGAGATGTTAACTACCTTGAATTACATTACAGTTCAAAGTACTGAATTTTTAAGTTATGCACACCGCCTTAAATAAACCAATAATACGAAACAACTGTAGTAGAAAATACAAATGCAGGCAGTAACTAAATCTGATGAAGGTAGTCTTCAAAATATTCAGAGTGAAGACAGATATGAATCCATGATGTGAGATCCTAAAACAAAAATTTATTAAACTACTTATTTTAACAATTAAATCGCCTTGATTTACAATCTTGATAATCTTACAATCTTGATACTCTTAATTATAATCTTGATAATCTTAATGAAGATAAAAATCAGAAAATCTCCAATAATGGGAACTGTAATCAGGATCTGATCCACAAAGGTCCATGAATGCAAGTTATTGGTTTAAAAACTCACTGGATTTATGTGAAACATGAATGTATAGGTGCATTATTTCAGGAAGAAAAGCCCAGAGCATTCATGAGATTTTCAAACAGGTTAATTCAAACTGTATCCAGAATCACCAATTCAGAAGTTACGTATACCCACCAAAGGGAGCTTTCAAGTAGATTTCAATGCAAAAGGGAATATTCAAGAACAGTACATATCAAGAAAGTAGCAGTGATTTCTAAAGAATATCATCAGTGAGTCTAAGCCCCCAAATGTGTTGAGGTAGGTGAAAATTCCTAAAGACAAATATTAAAAAGTTTTAGTTGTTTATGTTCCAAATAAGAGAAAGGTCAGGGGAGGAAAGGTCCAGGTTTGCCTGTTGCTGAGGTCCAATTGTATAACACTGACAGACAGTAAGTAGAAAACAGATCTGATGAGGTCCCACGAGTTTTCTGCTTTTGTTGTCAAGGAGAATCATCTTCATATAGGAAAGGCAGGGCAAATGCTGGTAAAAGGAAATTGAAGCCCTACGTTTATAAGAAAATTGTAAGAATTTGTCTGCCTCAATTGTCCCTTAGCTTTTATATATTACTTATTTAGAATTTTAGGAAACTTAATCAGTTTATCCATCTACTCTTGGTATTCTTAAGAAATCATGAAGAATTCAAGTTTTGGAAGACTAGAGGTAGGTAAACTTAGTCTTGACATATAAAAGCAGATCAGAGAACTTGACTCCAGGCAAGAGTCTAGAATGGACTATTTGAAATATATTTTGTGAGTACTTAAAACGAAGTCAACTTTGTTTAACAAAAACCTATCTCGGGCTCATTTCCTTTTGAGATAATATTTCTCAAATAAAACATTACGGAAATGCAGTAAACTATACTACATACCACACTGTGTTTAATAAATTCTCTATTTGGGAACTTTTTTTTTTTTTCTAGAGCATAGTACAACATGACCTTAGATGTTAAATATAAAAACTGGCAAACTAAATGGAAATAGTATGACCTACTCAAATATATCTCTTACTGAAAGAGCAATTTAGAAGTTAAATAAGTGTAGTTAAAAAAAAAAAAAAACTGGCTCTAGAGTCTGACATTTTTATTTGGAAACCTAGATCCATTACTTCTAGAATATGATCTTAAAAAAATTATCTAAGCTTTAGATTCCTCAAAGTAAATTAGGCATAACAATAGTATCTATTTTCTGTGGTTCTGTGAGGGTCAAAAAAAAAAAAAGATACACATAAAGTGCTTACCAGTGGGCCTAGGGTGACAGAGTGCTCAATAAATGATAGCTTTTGTTGCTATTATTATTCCTTGCTAATTAAACATAGTGGTTTTGGTAGTTGTAAACCTAAGCAATGCTCAAGGAAAAGGGGCCAATATAATAGCATAATAAATTTAAAAACTCTTAAAGAAATTATCATATGAGGAATATTAGTAATAAGCCCTCATCTTCTCACATGTTAATATAATGCTCCATTAAAATCATATTAATAATTGTTAATGTTAATTTTATTTCAGAGTGAGCCCTGCCAAAGTAGTCAGAGAACTGTGAAGTCATGCATAATGAATGTCTAAAACATTATAAAATCATGTGAAAAAACAGTATTGATGCACACATAAATGGCTCACTGAAAATAATGAAGAAAACATGACCACTGTAATTTGCATATTTTGGTGCCCAGTTAGAGCTGTGTAAAAGTACTTCCCCATGAATCTGTGCTATACCCACCACTCACAGAGATGCCTCGTCAAGCACCGTGCACTCAACCAGACAAGGAATTAGTTTTTCAGTCCTTAATTTGGGAGTGTTCTAGGCAGTTCTGGAGGCTGCTAACTAAATAACCATTTCCTAGTGACTAATACTGTGCTATGGTAAAATGAGGCTCATTCCTATTTATTTATTCTTTATTCAGTCCATTGACTGAGTTCCAGCTACAATACAATGACAATCTAGGAAAGAAAAAATTAGACATGGAGTCTGCCCATGGAAAGATAACAGGTTACAGAAATAATTCTAATGCTTACATGGGCTGTGGAAAGTGCCCTATGAAAGGCACAGTTGAAATACTCTGATAAGAAAGAGAAAATGTAATTTTAGTTGAGTCTTGAAGCTCCAATACTAGAGATCTGTGACTGAGTAGCTAGTGACAATGGAGAAGGACCTAGAAAGTAGGCACAGAATGATCCAAGAGCAGAGAGGGGAATCATAGGTGAGCATCAGGGGATAGAGGAGGTTAATTAGATTAGGACTAGGGGTTCAGGTAGATAAGACTTTGAGGAGCGAGAAGCGGAACTCAGACTGAACCCTAAGAACCACTGAAATTTAGGGCCAAAGAGAAAAAAAGGGAGGCCACAGAGGAGGCTGTAAAGAATCAGAAAGGAAAGTGAAAAGGTAGGAAAACATGGTATGACAGAAGCCACAAGAAGGACAGGTATCAAGCAGAAGACAGCTTCAAACAGTATCAAATGCCAGAGACAGGCCAAGTAAGAACTGAAAAGTGTCCATTAAATTGAGCATTTAGGAGGTTATTAGTAACCTCAGCTAGAGCAGATGTGGTGGAGATGTAAGGATATAAGCATAAATACAATAGGTCAGCAACGAAAGGAAGGTGAAAAGGAGATATCGTGAATGGAGATGAAACTTAACAGAGATGTGATATTCAGTTAGAAGAGAAGACAGAAATGGTAGTATTCAAGGCCTGAAATAAGATGCTCACAGTAAGGAAGAAGAGGTAAGGATTCAAAAGTGAGCACAGATGTGAAATGGACAGGATATGAGGTCACCATGGATTGGCATTTGGCTGAGAGGGAAGGAAGAGGAATTGTGTAGGTTTTTACAGAAAGATGTGCCATTGATAGAAGTAGAAAATGTTAGAAGATGAAGAGAACAGAGAAAGAAAGTAATGGAGTCCTCTTTGGATGATCTCAATCTGAGGTCCTTTTGAACATTATTTTCTAGATCAATGATATCTAAAGTAGAGATTATGCATCTTCAGGCATTCAAAGATATTCTCTGCTCATTGATGGCTCTGCAGTGCAGTTTATATGCTACGATATTGCATGTGGCTAATTTTATAAAAATTAGAATCTTTATAATACTTTTAATGATATTAGAGTTACAAAAAATCTTTTTACAATGCAGAATTACAGAGGTTATCTTTTAATACAGTACTTAAAAGAGTGGTAAAACAAGAGATATCACATAAAACTTAAGAGATGTCCCGGACTTAATTTGCTGATTTTTAAAACTTTTTCGTACAGCTTCTCTATTTTTACTCATTCCCCAGATTTCTTTAAATTTCATGACTGAAAATATTACCTTATGTGACTCCCAAATTTGCATTTCCAGCGTGAACTTCTCCCCAAAACTTGAGTCTTAGATACTCAACCATCTATTCAACATCTCTACTTTAATCACCTAACAAGTATTATTTGAGCACTTACTGTATGCCAGGCACTAGTTTTAGCATTTTGAACAAATCAGTAACCACACAGAAATCTCTGCTCCTGTGGATCTTTCATTCCAATGGAGGGAAACTGAATATAGATAATATGCATAATAACTAAGTAGAATAGGTGGGATGTTCAAAAGTGATAAGCACTGAGTAGCAGAGAAGGTAATACTGTGGCAACTGGCTTAGAAGTGCTCTGACAGGACAGGGGGCATCGGTTGAAATCTTAAATAGGGTAGTTAGGGTGGAACCTCAATAAAGAAGGTGACATTTGAGGAAAGATTAGAAAGAGGTGAAAGAGTGTGTAGTATAGAAGAGTCATTGTAAAGCCCCTGAGGTCAAAGGATATCTGGAGAAATTAAGAGAAGTCTGAATTATGGCTGTGGCAGAGTAAGTGGCGCAAATGGAAATGCTGATCTCCCCCTTGTCTGTCTTCTTTTTCTACATAGCACTTCTCACCACCTGGAATAAAATGTGTGTTATATTTGCATGCACTTTTTTCATTTTTTAATTTTATATCTTTGTTTACCTACTTCTCCAGAATGTGAGCTCTGTGAGAGAAATTTATCAGTTTTAGTTTGCTGATGTATTTCCAATTGCTAAAAAGTATCTTGCATGTAGTAGAAACTCAGTAAATATTTGTTGAGTGAATGAATATATTAAAAAGAATATGGCAATACAATAGGCTTGTATCTGCCTGTGTTTGTGTATCTTTTGATTTAAGAAAGCAAAAACTTGGGTGTTCTTGTAATCAGACAGAGAACAGGGAACAAATAATTTACATATTTTTAAATGAATATGAAGGTTTCATAAAGTCTGGAAGGCTAAAGAGCAAACCCACAAATATATAAATATTAACAGAGGATATATCTGGGTAACAAAATTTGGGTTTTTTTTTTTTAGCTTTTGTATTTTTTGAATAATGAACATATAATTTTATGTTAAAGAGTAACGAAACTATATGTATAATTTTATCTATCTATCTACATATACATATGATCTAAACCTGTGATCTGCTGAATTGAACTTTTAAAGTAGAGACAAGTGGGTCAGTGTATTGGAGCCTTGCTTTAGGATCTTATTATAATTTTTGGTTGAGTAGACTATAATTGTGGTGTACCTCCACAAGCCACAATTTAATGAACCTGGAGCCTCATTTCTAGGACCAAAGAGAATTGGGAACCTGGAGCTCGATAATGCTGTTTTGTTTCATTAAATGTTCTCACTGTCTGTGTGGAAATAAATGTCACTTGTCCCTGACAGATGATAAAAGGCAGCAGACATCATTAGTGTCCATCACATGATTCCTGACACCTACCAGAGAAAGGGCCTCTGTTTGCTCATGATCAGAAGTAAAATCTTTCTACCGATTGATTTGAAATTGCTTCTTAACTTCAATGTTCGGATCTAGCCATGAAACCAAGAGTGGCTTCCTATTCCAACCTTAAAAACCTTCTTCTGAGGTTTTAAATCATTTCAGCTCTGTATTTCAGGGTGTTTCAAGGGACAGCCATGTTCACAAAGGAAGAAGGCACCGTGGAATGCTTTATTAGAATTTCAAAAAAGTGCCATCTCTCGAACTGCTCATTACCAGGAACAACCTGATGCCAGGCAATTTATGATTATTAAAATGTATAATTTGCATTTAAATTAAATGAATTAATAAATAGTAGAGATTAAAATAATGCGTTATATTTTCTTATTGTTTGTTGCCTTAATTTTTATACCTGCTAAAATAAAGAATAAAATTTATGGGTCACTTGTTTTTGTTTTTTTTTTTTTTGTACAGAGTAGGTATTGAGAAAAATAAGAATTGGAGAAATTAGTCTCTATTATTTCCAGCTTTTTCATGAGAATATGTTCTTGGATGCATATTTTCCCCAAAATATGGCTGCTTTAAAAAAGAACTATATTTTATTTCTTCTAGAGGATATTTCTCAATATTTTCAATGTAAGAAACTTTAAAAATACATGAATAACCCAAATGCTTTGCTTCCAGTTTCTTATATAAAATGGTTTCAATAAATAATAGTCTTAATATCAAATAATTAATATTTATTGAGAAACTATCATGTGTAAGTTATTACACCAGACACTATGGTGAAAATCAAAAGTATAAGACCCCCCCCCCACCACTTTACATAAAGTATTGAGTTCAACTTTGGATATACAACTTAAGGCCTCAAAAAACTTTTTAAATGCAAAATATAAAAATTCTATAGAAAACAATTCCAAAGTGATTTTACTGCAAATAGTCAACCTGGAAAGTGATTGATTCAAAAACACTCTTTCCAAGTGAATTCTGAGACTGGGAATAATGGTGCCCTCCTGAACCTGAATCTCTCCTCCAGTCCTCCCCACAGATGATAATATCAAAAAACAGTGCAGACGAAATTACAAATGATTCAAGACTGTAGTACTACCAGGAAATAGAAAATCCTATGAACATCAGTTTGTCTACAAATATAGATATAAATGTCACATCACAACAAACTTCCTGACGTAACTGTTAGCCTGTGGATGAAGAAGAAAGAAAGAAGAGAGAAAGAAAGAAAGAGAGAAAAAGAGAAAGAAAGAAGAAAGAAGGAAAGAAAGAGAGAGAGAGAGAAAGAAAGAAAGAGAAAGAAAGAAAGAAAGAAAGAATAAAATTACCCACTTTCAAAAACACCAAAATGTTTTTTAAATAGCAAAGAAGCACTAAACAGAGAAACACAGTATATATAACAAAATACACATAGTAGCAGCAACATAAACTTATGTACAGAACTGATGCCAACATATCAGCCACATCAAAAAGTAAGAATGGGTTTAATTCATCTGTTGCAAGAAAAAATTTTCAAATTGGCTCATAGAGCAAATCCAAAGAAAGAAAGAAAGAAAGAAAGAAGGAAGGAAGGAAGGAAACCTAAGACACATCATAAAAATGTAGAGCACATAGACAAGGCACAGACCCCAGAGGAAGAAAGTACAATACTAAGTAGAAAAACTCTGGGTATGGTATCTTGTAGTTCACAACACTTGGTATAGGAAAGGTGTTTAAAAGTGAGTAGTATTAAAGCAGCCAGTACCTTTGTAAAGCATTTCTTCTTAGAAGAATTATAAAAGTAGACAAAGAATTATGTCGTGATGATGTAGGAGAAACAAGAAAAAAGAGGAGATAACTGAGGATCTTTCAGAAATTAAACAGTAACAAGGCATTGCCAGTTCTTTGCTTCTCCCCTACCACAATGATGAAAAAAAAAACAAAGAAAGTCAACACCATACAGAGCTAATGGAAGGAGAAAACAGAAAATTTAAGTAAAAATACTTCAGCCACTAAATTGTTATTTATGAAAAAAGAAGAAAACTGCCACAAAAGAATACAAAAGAGTAGTCTAAAACAATTTTTTTTAGTTCAGCTTAATTTCAAGTTTAATTAAAATATCTAAAACAAGCTTTTGGAAATTAGATACAGCTATGTAGACATCAATATGGATATAAATATAAGCTAGAATCAGAAATCTAAAACAAAGAATGTAAGTGGAAAAAAGAGGAAGTAATGCAATAAAAGTTGATTGATCTTAGTAAAGAAATCGAAGGAAAAGACAAGTCCATTTCAGAAATAAAAAATAAATTAAAAGATACCCCAGCTTTATAACAGATTCTACTGAAAGTTTAATAAGGGACTTTGAAGAAAAGCATAAAAACAACAAAGAGAATAAAAATGAGATAAATAAATAAAAGGATCAAAAAAAATGCTTGAAATGGAAGATATGCAAAAAAGTTTAACATACATATAATTGAAGTCTCTGGAGAAAAATAAAACAATCTAATATAACTGATATATAAAACTATAATCTTAAAAATCAGAACAAAAAAACTTATTTTTACGTATTCTATGGCCCCACTTTATGTGTGAAAAACTCAAAAGTAAGAAAGTCTGAGATGTCTCCTAGAAAAACAACTAGAATTTAAAGAAAAAAAAAAAACCATTGAAGGTACACAGGCAATAAGATCAAGTTACTTACAAGGGTGAAAAATTAAACTGCAGAGAAAGTAGAATAAGATTATTCGCTATTTTATAAGTAATAGATGAGAGAGTAAAGTGTATAATGTAAGATTTACAGTCCACATAGTAAAAGGTAACTTATTTTAAAAAAGTATATTAAGCGCAATAAAAGTATAAATACTAAAGCAACCATTAGAATAAAATTACCCACTTTCAAAAACACCAAAATGTTTTTTAAATAGCAAAGAAGCACTAAACAGAGAAACACAGTATATATAACGAAATACACGTAGTAGCAGCAACATAAACTTATGTACAGAATTGATACCAACATATCAGCCACATCAAAAAGTAAGAATGGGTTTAATTCATCTGTTGCAAGAAAAAATTTTCAAATTGGCTCACAGAGCAAATCCCAACTTTATTTTCTATTTGAGGGGCAGACAATATACAGTTATTCAAAAGGGTCAAAATTACAGGGACAGGAAAGGGTATAGCAGGAAAATTAAACTATAAGATAGGAAGAACTGTAATATTCATATAAGATAAAGGAGAATTCAGGCCAAAGGCATTAAGGATACCCTATAATGCTTAAAGCTGCAACTCAAAGATGTAATAGTTATGAATATCAACATAGCAAATAACAGTCACCATCTTCGAAAAGCATAAACTACAGAAGATGCAAGGAGAAAAAAACATAATAAAAGAAGACTTTGAAATATGACTCTCAGTACAAACAAGTCAAATGAAGAAAAAATAATGACATAGAAGATCTATAAAGCATAATTAATGTCTGATTTTTTATAACAAAACTGGACAATATTCCTTATAATAGACTCTATCCCCTTCTTCAGTATGAATCATTCCCATAAACTGATCACATATTAGGTCAAATAGGAAACATCAACAAACCTCATAAAACAGAAATATTGCAAGCAACTCTAATTACACTATAGTAAAATTTACACATAAAAATTAAATTTTAAACATAAAGCTCTTCTACCTGTAACTGTATGTATATGTGTGTTTGTATAAATAAAAATAAAATAGATTTTATATAATATAAAACTTTCTATTAAAGAGCTCTTGGATAAAACACATACATATATAAAACACACACACACATATATAAAACACAAATATATATGTAACTTATTAAATGACACTTGGATAAAAGAGAAAACCCAAACAGAAATTACAGAAATTCTGAGTAATGAATTGTTGAAATAAACTTAAAACAGATGAAAAGATATTTAACATCTTAAACATCTAGATCAGTAAAATAAAATAATTTTTAAAAGTAAATTACATTTTCAACTTGAGAAAATAAAAATGTAGTAAAATACTAAAACCAAGAAAAGCAAACAGTAGGTTAAAAACCATAAAAATATTAGATCAATAAATAAAAATCTTTATTCTTTGAAAATAATAAACAAACTCCACTAGATAAATTAATCAAGAAAAGGTGAGAAAATCCAAATATACAACATAAGATTGACAATGGGAAATAATTATTGATACAGATAAAATGTTTTAAATAAAAAGAGAATACTTTTCTAAGCTAGTAAGAGACTACTTTTCTTAGTAATAACTTGAAGACCTAAGTGAAATAGATAATTTCTTAGGAAAATACAACTTACCAAAATTAATCTCAGTAGAAATACAAATTTAAATGCACCAGTTCCCAAGGAAGTAAGAGAGAAAATATCAAAGAAGCACTTCACAAAATAATAAGACATAGATGGCTTTTCTTAGGTAGAAATAATGCATCATAAATTGATTCAGAGTGTATATAGTGAAGAAAAACTCCTAAATTCTTTTTATAAAACAAGTGCAACATTGGTGCTTACTTCTGAAAAACATATTACAAAAAATTAAGGAAAAACATCATATATGAATTTGATGCAATAATAAAAATAATTAGCAGACCACACCACCTCATAAAAAAAGTAACACAGCAAGATAGGTAAGATTGATACTAGTAATGCAAGGATAGTTCAATATTATGAAATGTATCCCTATAGTGGGACTTTCACATAAAAAAATGTATCCCTATAGTGGGACTTTCACATAGAATCAGTGGTAAAACTATGTGTAACAATAAAGAAAAATAGTGTGATTATTTCCAGATGCTGACATATATGATGAAAACATTCAACAATTATTTTAGTAAAAGTTAGAGAATAGAAATGTATGGATACTTCTTTAATGTAAATATACACTGGATATATATTTTCATGTATTTATTTTACATATTCATAAATTATATGTAAATTATGTATTTATATATTATATATTACATATTTATATATGTAAAATTTTAGTAATTATATTACTCATACTATTATATATTCATTTATTTGTATATATTATTGTATATAATTTAAAAAATTATATATGATAAACTATACTTGTGATTTGATAATTTAATAACTTGTAATCCATTTTGTATTTTATATGATTGATAAATAACTAATTATATACCATTGACTAGATATATGTATATATTCCCCCAACCCCACTCCACACACACACAGGCACACCCAGAATCAGTCCTAAAGTAAAGCCAGATTGTTATTTAATAGTAAAACACAGTAATTCTTAGTAAGGTCAGGAGTAATGATGGCCACTATCTCTATAATCATTTAACATTGTGTTGATGGCACTAATTACTCAATGTTCTTAGATAAGCAGTAACAATTAATGACATAAGAATTGGAAAGGAACAACTTACATTACTTATTTACAGATGACAAATAGCACATTTGGAAACCTATAGAGAATCAGTGGTAAAACTATGTGTAACAATAAAGAATTTGGCAGTATAAGGTATAAATATATTTTTACCCATTCAATCATTTGCTCAAAATAACTTAGTAGAAGTTCAGTCCATGCCTCCTGATGGTGGTAGATATATAATAAACCAGCACACAAAATATGACTATGTCAGATGGTAATAACTGCTACAGAGAAATATAAAACAGCTTAGAGAACTGGGAAGGTCTAGAATGTTTGGGGATTTGCAATTTTAAACAGGGAATAGGTTAGGTCTCACTAAGAAGATGACACTTGCATGAAGACTTGCAGGATATGGCATGAACAAGATTGAGATGCTCACCATCAACATTTCTCTCCAATAAGGTACTGAACTTACTAAATCAAACTCTAAAGATGGAAGAGAATAAACAATGCTAGAGATGGAAAGTAAGAAATAAAATTATCATTACTTGAATGCAATGTTATGTCCTCATACAAAACTCAAAAGAATCCTCTGGCTAATTATTAGAATTAATAACTTAGTTAACAGTATTATTTTTATAATATTAAAAGTCCTTTGTATTTCCATACACCAGCAACAGATAGGTAATATAGTTTAAAAATAAGTATTTACCATATATAAATATTAAAAGTAATCTATGAATAACTCTAACAAAAAGTTACAAGACTTTCATGAAGAAACTTCTAAAGCTTTGCTTAAATAATTTTTTTAAAAAGACCTAATTTAGTAGGGAAAGATACCATGTTCACTGGGCTCAAGGTTGGATATATTAAATGTGACAATTGTCACCAAGTTGATTTAATGGAGTTTCAATAAAAAATTTTTAGCAGGGTTTGTCAGTGAACTAGAAACACTATTTCCAACATTTGACAGAAGCTTAAACAATCACAAATAACCAAGTCACTTCTGCAGAATGAGGTGGTGGACTAGCCCTATAATATTAAGACAATTATAACAGTGCAGTTATTAAGACAATGTGGTGATGACACAGAGATAAACAATGAAATATTTGGATCATGAAACAGAGCAGTCCCATGAGCCAGAATACAGAGTCCAGATCGCAGCATCTACACCTGATGTTTGACTGAGGTGGGAATGGGGGTCAGTATGGAAAGGAGGGGGCAACTCAATAAATGGTACAGGGACAAGAAACATAGAACTAACATATGAATGTGACAGGTGGCAAGGAGTGCTTGAGGGACAATTAAAGCAGGGTAAGGGAGGATGTCCCAGGGTGGGTGAAGAAGTTAGGATTTTATTCTGGGTCATTAGGGTAGGCCTCACTGAGCTAGTATTAGGCCAATGGAAAAAAGTTAAACTTCACAGCATGTACAAAATCAATGCCAGATGAGATTCAAGACTTAAATGTAAGAGCAAAAGCACTGTAAAAAAAAAAAAAAAAAAAAAAAATACAAACATATTTTCATGATCCTGGGGCAAGAAGCCTTTCTTTAAGTCTCAATAATTGTTAAAAATGACAAACATTGATGTGTTTGATTACATTAAAATCAGGAACTTTATCAATAGATATCACAAAGGCAGTGAAAATAGAAGACACAATCTCTAATAGTATATTTGTGACACACAAATATACACATGAAACTGATGAAGATTAGTATTAGAATATATAAAGATATAAGTAATTCTTACTCATTTTTGAGACACAAAAATTTTTAAATGTGCAATAAACGTGAACAGAGCTTTTACAGAGAGAAAATATAAATGGATAAGATATATTGAAAGATGTTCAACTTCAACAGTAATAAAGAAAATAAAAATTTTAAAACGAAATATCTTTATACACACTTCAAAATGGCAAAAATTAAAATAGCCAAGCAATCAATACCAAAGTAAGCTGGGCACTGGATACATGGGTATTCATTTTATTATTTAACTGACACACACACACACACACACACACACATATATATACACACACACAATATATGCATTTTTTATATGTGAATCATTTCAGATTACCAAATGAAGAGAAAATGGAGATCAGACATAATTAGTGCATCCATGAAAAAGTTACACAGTAAAGTTTCAAAAACTCTCTAAGAATTTGGCCGGGCGTGGTGGCTCAAGCCTGTAATCCCAGCACTTTGGGAGGCCGAGACGGGCGGATCACGAGGTCAGGAGATCGAGACCATCCTAGCTAACACGGTGAAACCCCGTCTCTACTAAAAAATACAAAAAACTAGCCGGGCGAGGTGGCGGGCTCCTATAGTCCCAGCTACTCGGGAGCCTGAGGCAGGAGAATGGCGTGAACCCGGGAGGCGGAGCTTGCAGTGAGCTGAGATCCGGCCACTGCACTCCAGCCTGGGCCACAGAGCAAGACTTCGTCTCAAAAAAAAAAAAAAAAAAAAAAAAAAAACAATTAAATATCGATTTCTAAGACATGGTTTAGCTACAGTATTAGTCCATTCTCACACTGCTCTAAAGACATCCCGAGACTGGGTAACTTATAAAGAAAGGAGGTACTTCCGCATGGCTGAGGAGGCCTCAGGAAACTTACAAATCACGGCTGAAGGAGAAGGGGCACATCTTACATAGCAGCAGGGAGAATGCATGTATCAGCACAGGAAAAACTTCCATTTATAAAACCATCAGATCTCGCTAGAATTCACTGACTATCATGAGAGCAGCGCGGGGGAAAACCGCAATCACTTCCCACCAGGTCTCTCCTTCAACAACTGGGGATTACAATGCAAGATGAAATGTTAAATATTAAAAAATTCTACATTAAAAATTAAGGTATTAAAAAACTGCATTAGGAGTTTTGTCTTACACTGTGTCTAAAATTTCTTGAAAAAATACTAGCTTATTTATTTGATAAAAGCAACATCTTAAAGTCTTTCCTCCTTTCTTTTGAAAACAAAACAAAGCTGCAGTACCACTAGGGATGTGACCAGCAAGGTGGGTTAAATGCAGACAGCTCTCATCGTTACATGTGATGTCCCCCATCTCTCACAAGCACGGTAGTTAGCATAGGGATTGAATCAACAAATAGTATGGGAATAGGAGTACTTGGACAAAAAATAAAATACAATGCCTCTAATAAAAGACTCAAAGTAACTAAAAATAAAGTCTCATTCTACTCTTCCCGATTTCATATTCACTGGAATTGTTCTATAGTTTATACATACTTTTATAGTGCTAGGGCAGTGGTTTTCCACAGTACAGATGGGGTGATTCTGGACCCCACAGACATTTGAAAATGTCTGGGAACATCTTTGATTTTCATAACAGGCGGTAGAGGTACTGCTGGCACCTACCTGCATACTAGCATCTAGTGATGCAGCTAAACATTCTACAGTGCACAGGACAGACACCCATAAGAAATAATTATCTGGCCCCAAATGCCAATAATGCCAACATCAAGAAACTCTATTCTAGGGAATGAAGTATAGTACTTAGTTATTCAAAAATATTTACTGTGTTCCTATTATGGGTCTGGAACAATGTTTGACATCAGAGTAAAACCCAGAGTTCCTTTCTTAAGGACCTTGGAGTCCAGTAGGAGAATAACACACATAAATGGATAATTATTGTGAAATAAATAAAGTCAAGTGTGGCTTTCCCTCACTTGGAATACTGTCTCATCCTTTTTTTCTTTTTTCTTTTCTATTTGATGAAACAATCACCATCTCTCAAGATGACATCATAAGAACAGGAGCAGGTTGTGTTTTTGCTTTTAAGGTTCATTGATTTGTTGCAAGCACAAAGGACAGTGACTGGCATGTAGCAAGTGCTCAATAAGTATATTTCTTGAATGAACAATGAATAAAATCAAATATCAGTTCCTTTTTGAAGTGTTCTTTAATTTCTCAGTGAATAAAGCAGACCCATCTTTTTCCATAGTGCTTTTGCTGTGGAATTGTAGCAGATGATATATTAGCATATAATAAGGGCAAGAGTTATCAGACATATAAATATAGAATGGATGAGTGAATACTGAATAAACGAATATAGAAGAATGTAATGGAAACTAGCAGGCAGATCTACTAGGTATATGGACTCAAGTTGTAGCTCAACAAAACATTTTCCTTCTAGTCCTCCCATAAGTTAAACACACAGAGACAGGTATCTTTAAACAAAATAGACTTGCATCACATTTAATATTTTATAACTGCTTTTTCACTTACTCCTAAATTGGACATTTGCATCACTTTCACTTTTTTGGTCACAAACAGTGATGTGGTTAACACATCTTTGCATACTACTGTCATTGTCATATATGGATGAATTTCTAAAGTATATATGAAATTCAAAGCTTTTGAAACATAAGTGCCTTCCAGAAAGTGTGTGAGATTATCATTCCCTCAAGCAGTGAATGAAAGAGATTGTTTCTTCACATCTTTAATTAACACTGAGTACCAGGCTGCATGTTAGATTTTAATTTAATGTGTTATAATCCAACAGTATTTCCTTTATAATTTCTAACTCATGAATCAATGCCTAGAAATAATTTCCCTACAAAAAGATTCTAAAAATGTCTACCTATAGTTTCTTCTAATACTTTTTATGGTCTTATTTTTTATATAGAAATCATAAATTCCATCAGAATTCAGCCTGTTTTAAGTCACGCTATAGGCATCTTTTAATTTCTAGAAGGATACTAAATTGTTCCAATACATTTAATTAATAATCTATCTTTCCATCTGCATGACATATATAATGCATTAATTGAATATTTATATTTAGATCTGCTTCTGGAAACTGAATTTTTTTCTGTTGATCTGTCTACTTTTCATGGACTATGACATTATTTTAGTTACTATAACTTTATAATATACTTTAATATATTGCAGATCAAGGTTCCCTTTTCTGTTTACAAAATAAAGTAAAATTTATATTTGTGCAATATTGAATTTTCCATCCACGGAGACAGTTGGTGTCTTTTTAATTAAAATTCATTATGTTATCTTGTAGAGCTTTTTATTCAATGAACACTCATACATTTCGGCTAATTTTTCTACATAGTCCATAATTTTAATTGCAATCGTGAAACACGTTTTTCTATTATGATATTTAACCAATTATTCTAATTATTGTGTTTATATAGAGAATAATAAAACTATTACTGCATACTTATTATCTAAAGAAACATGTTATATAAATCTTATACAATATTTTCTTAGTTTTCTAGTCAACCATGTAATGTTAAAATTTTAGTTTTTTCCATTTTTTGCCATTTTTTAATTCCTGCTCTTTTAAAAACTGAATTACGCTGGCTATCACTTTCAGAAAAATGTAAAACAATGTAAAAGCATTAAACTGTCATGATTTTAATGAGAATATTTCTAATATTAAGCATAATAATTGAATTCTCATCTCAGTACTGAAAAGAATGATGATGGCAATGGGCTGAAACACATCATATATATAAAATATATAACTAGATAATAATAATAAAAGCAGCAACAACAATAACAATGGCAAATCTTCATTGACCACCATTAGAGAGTGCTAATTCATTACTCTGAAATTTAATAAAAGGAAAGACTCAAGTATTTATCCTTCCTCTCCTGTATAAGCTGTATTTTCAGGTGATCAAATAGTTGATCAAGAAGAGTATTTCAAAAGATCAAGAAGAGTATTTCAAAAAATAGTAATTCCACTTAATAAATGCTGAAGGAATGACAGAAAATCACCATTTTGCAATGCCTAATGAGATAATGAATCCAGGAAAGATGATGTTGATGAAAAACCTTATTTTGCAGGAAATCACATTATTAGCACATCAACTCACTGATAAGTCTAACATCACAAATGAGACCACCAAATATTATGTAACTCATTAAGTACTACAAAATACTCGCAGCTTAAGAACTAACAAACCACAATCATAAAAAACTGGACCTAATCTAGCCTAATGTCACATTATCAGGTGATAATGAGATATAACAAACAAAATTGCTGTTTTCTTCAGCAATTCAATGGCCTGGATGATTTTTTTACAGAATAAAAGAAATTTAAGGGACATGCAACCAAATTCAGCATGGACCTTGATTTTAAAATCTCTTGTAAATAGACATCTTGGAAACAATTAGGGACATCTGAATATTGACAGTATTAGATTATATTAAGAAATAAGTATTTAATTCTACTAATAGACTTCTAATAATATAAAAACAAAACAAAACAAAAAACAAAAAACCCAACATTCTTGTCAGTTAAAGATGCATACTGAAGATGCATACAGTAAAATGACATCATATCTGAAGTCTGCTTTAAAATACCTCAGTATAAAAATGGCGAAAATATGTAAAAGAGTGGGGAGATATTAATAATTATTGAAATGAGGTAATGGGTAGATTGAGATTATTACATTATTCTCTCTACTTTTGTGTAACACATGTGGTTAGTGATAAAAAAGCAAGCAAGAAGTAAGAGAGTGGAAAAAGTAGGTGAGGGTCAATGACGAGTCTAAATAAAAGGGTAGAGGTAGTTAACACAGTAAGCACATAGTTAAGCAGGAGAGAGTGCTAACCTATTAAAGTAGAAGTGAGGCTCAAAAAAAATAATAATAATAAAAATAAAAAAATAAAAAAAAAAAAACTGAGAGAAGAGAGACTGCCTGCTGCCTGGAGCTTAGAACTAAGGCAAATAGGGTAGAAGTTGAAGAGCTGGAGAAGGGAGCAAAAGCACTCTTAAGCTACCTAGAAGGGCACTCCCTATCCGGATCACAAATGTTTGGGAGCTAGCATCATAAGTGATTTTCATGTATGGGTTATTTCTCTTTAATTTATCAACTTCCACACTGTTGTTTAATGTAAACCATCGTAATAGGCACTAAGATTATAAACTCCATCTCATGGCCACTACAGCAAGAATTATTTCCAACATTGTTCATAACATCGTATTTTAGAAATAAAATTGCTGCAATTTAAGAGACTTTCAAGATATCTTCAGTCTCACTACGTCAACATGAAAAGAAAATCCCTCTGAATTTTGTGTTATCCTAGGACATACCTAGAAGGCAATCCAGTGAAGACCTAATTTGTCACATTCAATAGAGCAATTGCAGAAGCAATTTGTTACAAGCAGATGGATAGTTGAACACTAAAAAGGATGATAAGCTAGAAAGAAATTAGATATTGAAATCAATTTCTTTTAGGCTTACCATGAAACTTCAGTTTCACACAAACAATTGTATTTGAAGAAGTCAGGGGGAAAAAAATGCCATACTAAGATGGGTGCCCGTGAAAACAGAACTTTACACATGCTATAGCCTTTATAGTCACCATTTACTTGATTGGTCCAAATATTTATAGTTCATTGTTATGACTGCCAAAATTGGCAACCACAAGGATTGTTGTCTCAATTAGGACAGTAAACAGATTGTCTCTTTTTTTAATGAAAAAATCTAAAATGTAATACTTCACAGTTTAACATGTTTATTCATCTAAACGAGCTAAAAAATAATGGTGCGACATCTGTTCGAGAGGCATTGGTACCTCAAATTTTGGCTGCCTCCCCACCAATTTGGTTGTTGTTTTAAAAAATGAAGAATAGGAGGGAGTACTGTCATCAAAAAATCTTCTGGCATGTAACGTATCTTATTTTTCTTGAAATAAGAATCACATATCTGTTGCTAGGGATAGAAAAACTGTATAACAAGGAGGCACTACACTGAATGCGGCTACAGTTCAATTGTTTTAACTCAATTACTGACCCACTATGGATATTTCCATACTGATATAGTTCTTACATGACTCTCCCAGTTCCCTCTGTACTTAGCTTTATAGCTAAAACATCAACAAAAAGGTAAGAATGTTCCCATAGGTTGAATTCATCTGCTACTTTTTTTTTTTTTTTTAAACCGTGGGTTGCACTGATTCTAAATATGGTGTAAGTGGAACAAAATCTAGCAAACAGCATTCTATCCAGGCTGCATTGGAGCAATTCTAATAAAAGAAGGCAGTGCTGCTAAGGGAGAAGTGCTAGGAATCTCCCAGAGAAGCCCCAGGTAAGTGTAAAGAAGTCTAATTGTTGGTGAGGAGAGAATACAAAATTATCTTAGGTAGTCTCTGGCTCAACAACATTATGTTATGGATGAAATACATTAAAATAGGCTAACTTTAATTTCTAGAAGTTTATTTCTGAGGCTCATGTATAGCACAATTTGCTCTACTGAATTATCTTTGACTATATAATTTTAAAGTCTGGAAAATGATTGTGTTTTAGTAGTCACAGAAATATTATAATGAAAATTGAGTTCTATTTTCATTTGGAGTGAAAATGCATGCTAAGTTGAATTCAAACACTGAGTATAGTTTTCAATAAATTCTAAGATAAAAATAGCATATTTGATTTCCTAGAAAAGAGCAATGTTTCTATTTTATAGCGACCTTAATGCTAGTTGTCTTGATTTAAAGAGAATCAGGGTGAAACACATATGTATCTCAGTACAACCAAGGGCCATAAATGGTAAATGCTGAGATGATTGATATTGTGATTTTTAAGTTTTATTTATTAAATTCAAACATTTTTTGATAATCTACTTTCCACAAAGAACTGTGATAGACTCTGAGAGGACTAAAAGGCATCAACTTAAATTTTAACATGCGTTTATTAAATTTATATGCAGATGACTACACTACTGCAATTACAGAAATGAGGAAGAACATACTCTCAAGATCTTACAGTCATTGGTTAGGGTGAAAGTATTTCTTCTGTCTTTATGAAAAATTAAAAAGATAGAAAATCTTGAAGTATTTTGCCACCTTAAAACAACTACCCACCCTACATTTGTACTAAAATAGGCTTTTGCTTGTTTTAAAAGAAATTCTAGATGAGTTTATATTTTTACAATACTGTATCTCATCTCAAATAACTTTATACATTCTCTACCCCATCTAAACTTGCATGCAAAATAAGAACCGGCAAGCCTTCAAACTTCAATCACAGTATTCCATAGGCTATATTTTAAATCTATTGCATTAGTTGAAATTTATTTTGCAGAGTATGTTAACAAATAGATTATAAATTTAAAAAATCATTACGATTTTTTTTCTGTTTTTGTCTTCCAAATTACTCTGAGCAGTGAATTACTGGAGGGAAAATACCCACATCTAACATTGTGTCTGGTACCAGTCTCAGATTTATGCCAAACACCAGTAGGTATTCAAAAGTGTGGTCCCTTTAAAACAGCAGGCCGGATATCACCTTTCTGTCTTCAAAGATTCAAACCAGACTTCCAATCTGGGATTTCTCTACAGAGGGTTGGCTGCTTCCCAGTTAATGTGAGTTTTGTAAAATTTGCATTTCATGAGAACAGTGTTGTGTAAACATATATTGTGTCACTTTACCTGCTATTTACTGAAATCAGAGAGTTTAGCCTTTGAAATTTATGGTTCTCTGGAGCTATCATAAATCAGTCAGTCATACGAATGGACTAGCTGTAGACTCAGGATATCAATAAAACTAGGCAGTGAAATTTGCCTATAATTATACTATATTTAGATTAATAGTTATTACTATCAAAAACATTCTTCCCCCAAAACACCTCAAGGGTAAAACTGAATGGTAAAGTTTTTTTCAGGATGATGAATTTTCAAACATTTCCAAGAGCATAATCACCTATTTTAAGTACTGTAAACTCTGTTATATTTCATTTGGATAAGTATCTAATAAGCAATTATTACATATCCTCTCATTTAAATTACCACTGAAAACTAGAAATAATCTTTATTTAATATGACTGTTTTTAACACCATATGGAAGGGGAAATAACTAAATGAAAATTGTTCACGTAAATGTGATGGGAGTTGGGGGGGGAGCAGTATTTCTTGACATGTGGCATGTCACTCAGGAAAGTAAAAGGCCCATCATATCCAAAATGCCAGCTTGGATATTCCCTTGCCACCCACTTGACGAACAGACATACCACATGGCATTAAATGCTGCAACCTTTCCTAAAAATGCCACTTGGATTGGTCCGCTGTGGTGAGTATATAAGAACTCTTGGTCTGTCTCTTAAGTTTGTGAGTTCAAAGGGAAGAATCTAGTAAATAACACTGGCTAAATTTTGCCCTCAGATGTTTGGCATAAATGATTTGTGAGGATATTGGAACCTTTGGCTGTTTTCACACCAATGAAATATATTATGCTACTTGAAAAAAATTCTACAGAACATAATGCTACACAGTTACATTCGACTTTTTGCAAAAGTATCAAAGAATATCTTTTAGAAGCAGTACTTATAAAGCCCTACATACTCCTCAGATATTTCCCAGGATTTATTCTCTTGGCTAGTAGGAAAACAAACTTATTATTTTATTTATTCTTCATAAATACAATGTATATAATATAAAACGTTTTGTGCACATGTTTCCAACAATTTCATTTTCTTTGCATCTTTACATAAGGTAGTAGCTCGTAACTCTTTCTGTGGACATGTATTTTCCAGTTTTCTACACTTTATGTGTTCACGTGTTGTAAAAACATATTTAAAAATTGAATTACCAGTAAAAATATTGAATGTACAGGTCATTATGCTCCCACAAATGCAAAATACATTGAAAAATTATATAAACAGACAATTGCCTATGAAAGTAATATGAGGCATATATTTTCTTCTATTATTTATTTTCTCCCTAAAGAGTTCTAATTGATTAACTCTCAAGAGACAAAATGTAATTTTATAAAACCACTGTATTGTTCAGATTTAGGAGACAACCTAAGAAGATGATTCTGAGTAGGTAGGATTTTTGCTATTACTGTTATGTGAAAAAGACGGCACAATTAAATGACAGATTGTTACATATCTCCTTAACAAGAGGGGCAAACTGATACTACAAGCAGCCAGAACAACATAATTAAAATAGAATTCCAAGGTTATATTAATAGAGTAATAAGTTAATTAAAACCAAGATCAACTGAACTTTCTATTTACACCAGTTCAGACAGCCCAAGAGGAAAAGAACTCTATTTTAGAGACATATGTGACTCTTTGAGCTTCTGTCATCCAGGTGCCATTTCTGATGGAGCACATGTGCAATGAACAGTTGGCAAAGAAGGAAAAAGATTACTGTAGATGTATGTGCAGATAGTCTCTCTAATGATATAAAATACTTCCAGAAAGAGAGCAGGGCTTTGTTGTAAAATAAAAAATTTCCCATGACTTTTTGTTCTTTCTGAATGTGATTTGAGTATGTTTCTGTAAATAAGAATATATACTAAATTATGATGTATATAGAACAAAAACAGACTGAGTAATCTGGAAATGATGGAATTATACACATAAATTGGCAATGACATTTGAAAAATTTAGGATCTGCTTTCCATTTCATCTAAATGTATCATGTATAGGGTGGCTGTCAAAGCAGAAAGATATATAAAAGTATCTAGTAGCACATACTATACTGCATTGCTAGGTAAGGTTCTTTTCTTGATATCCTGTGCAACTATTTAAAATCATATGTCTGCAAACTGAAAATATTAGCAGAAAGAATTAAAGATGTTACAGTTTCAGTATTGAAAGTTTTGGTCCCAAAGGGTGCTTTCATAAAGTTATTTCTCTTTCATGCATTGATTCCTGCTTAGCTAATCTTCATCTTGGTCCAGATCAGGGTCAACATCTGTGGTGAGTCTGAGATAAAAGAAAGCATAGAAAGCCAGTAGTAGTGCCAATATAGCTGCGAGTACAAGGCCAACTTCCTGGGAAGAAAAAAAAAAGTAGACTTGAAATTGATGAAAAAAGATTGGTTAATGTTATTAGTTTCACCAGATAAAATAATCATATTATTCCATGGTCTAGAATGAATAATTTGAATCTAATAATCATATCCTTTTTACCATTTTTTGCCTTTGAGAAACTTGTTTTGTACTTGACAAGTCCCAATGAAATGGCAAATACATCAGTGGGTGAGTCATTGGTATTATTATTTCTAGCTAATTTGTTTTTTCCTAATAGTAACATTAAAAATGTATCATTTTAATATATTTTTATAGTTGGGATATCAGGATGTTCGATACAAGCAATGCAGTTTGTATCTACACAGTTGATCTGTTTTCTTTTTTTTTTTTTTTTTTTTTGAGACAGAGTCTTGCTCTGTCGCCCGAGCTGGAGTGCAGTGGCCGGATCTCAGCTCACTGCAAGCTCCGCCTCCCGGGTTTACGCCATTCTCCTGCCTCAGCCTCCCAAGTAGCTGGGACTACAGGCGCCCGCCACCTCGCCCGGCTAGTTTTTTTTTTGTGTTTTTTAGTAGAGACGGGGTTTCACCGTGTTAGCCAGGATGGTCTCGATCTCCTGACCTCGTGATCCGCCCGTCTCGGCCTCCCAAAGTGCTGGGATTACAGGCTTGAGCCACCGCGCCCGGCCCACAGTTGATCTGTTTTCTATTTGAGTGTGTTTAACTTTATTTGTGGCTTCAATACATTCAGTATTAATGATAGCATTTGGGCACAGTTTTTTTTTTTTAATTATCATTCCTTTTCATTGTAAAGAAACAGTTGTTTCTAGATTATATTACAGTACAGTTTATCACAACTGTGAAGGATGGGTCCAGATTTTTCATTTGTGATGTGATGTGGAAAATTAATCACTATATTGAAATAATGATAAAAAATTTACTCATATATTATAAAAATCATATTATCTCTCAAAAAGTATGTGTATGTATATATCGTTCAGTGTGTATACCTTCCAGAACTTTCTTAACATTAACATATCATTTGGCCATATTAAAAAAAAAAAAGCAAATAGAGTGCCAGTTCAGTATCCTAAAGGGCCTAATACTATATTATAATTTCTACTGTGTATTATGCCCTTTACCTGGCACTGTTTTACAGAGAAGCAATTTATTTGCATTTACATGAATGTAGTTTACATTTCACAAGAAGGTAAAGTCAGTAATAATAAACTTTAAAAGCATTAAAATGAATTTGGCTTATAATCAACATGGAATTTTTACATGAATGTTGAATTTATAAATAGATATTTTATGCAGATTTTTAGTTTCATAATTATATTTATTTAGATGTCCAAACTATGAAAATAAATATTAATAAAAACCAAGAGGTTGAAAAACTCAGTGTCAAAAATTTTTGTAAGATTTCATATTTTAAATCTAATATACCAATATAATATCAAAGGAAAGTGAATTTTTTCTTTGTTGCAGTTGAAACACTTTGGCATCTCAAAAGGGCATGGTAGCATCAGACAGGTTTCATTTATTTTCTTATATCCACAGCTGTGCTCCCAGACCCATCTGGTTACACAGCTACTAATTTTAAGAGGATGTAATAAACAAGTGACACACAACTGCAAACTCCATCTGTTCTGTATAGTGGACAACAAAACTGTTCAACAGCAGTCCCCATTCACCCAATCTTGATGAAAGAATTAAGTTTGTACTCTTGATTGGAGGCCATATGATTCATATCTTATTGATAATCAGTTCTAATTGCGGCTTTTCAATTCCTTGTCCTTAAAACAACTCTGTATCATTTCACTATATATTTTCAGAACACCCAGAGGCATGAAAAGGCATTTAAGGGGTAGGAAGCAGAGAATATTCATAGAACACCACTTCAGAAGACCCATTAATTCATTACATCTGTTCAATGTACAGTGTGGGTGTGGCTTAAAGGTACTAGGTGGAAAGGCATAGCCAATAATTTTCTTCAAAAATTATCTCTTCATTGAGGAGACAAGCATTGTAGAGGCTGTCTGGAGAGTTGAAACAATGGTAAAATTTGAAAATAATGCTTACAGGATGCTAGCGACACCAACCATAACTTAGAGACCCACAGGCATTTATGATTCCCTTGCCCCCTTTGGCTATTTTTAGCTTTAAATCAAAAAGAACAAAAAAGAACAAACATAACATTTCAAGCTGGCTCATCCCAAGGGGTTGCTGGCAGGATCTGGTTGGCACTTGAATATTTTATTTATGTAACAAGACTAAAATTGTGGTCCTTATTCTTTCATTATAATTATGCTTTTCATATAAACCTTTTAAATACAAAAATCAACTCATTAACAAATGTAAGTCCTTTCCATCTAAATGCTAGAAAATCGGTATTTGCATTCTGAATAAAAGTTAGTGATGCTGTAATTCTTGAAAAACAATCTTTTAATTGAGCAGCAACTAAATAGCAAACTCAGTTGTGCAAACATTTTCTAGGTGGCACTCATTGCATTACTGGGTAATAAATTATGCGATTTTCTTTATATTTCTAAAACACAGAAAATAAAAAAGTACCTTTTTAGTAGAAATTAAGTCTAGGTTTCAGAACAATGTATTAATATCTTATGCGGATATTGCTAACTGTTCCCTCAGAACGCTTTCTATTACTAAACATACATTTACAAAAAGCACTAGAAGCTTCTGAGGGTTAAGCCCCTATTGTATAATTTTTCCTACCTCTAGCCCATGATTTCTCAATCAGTACTGTTGATTTGATATGGTAATTAAATCTATGAGTGATTTCTTGTATAAGCTCTTCCAAGATGATCATGTCTTATTCATCTTTCTTTTCACAGGTGCTATACTATTATAATATTTATTGTAATTTATAGTAATGAAAGTGAGTAAAATTTATATAATCTTTATACAGGGATATTAAAATTACTAATGTTTTAAAAACTTTACAACACTAATATGCATAATACTATCTCAAAGCCAATCTGAGAACATTTTGTAATATATAATATGGCAACACAATGCTCACTTTAGGAGGGTATCTTAAGGCCGATGACAAACACTGAAGGAGAGACTTACTTACACAAACTGGGCATGGCTAATTCAAACAAATGTTGTCTCAATCAGCTAATAATTCATAAACGACTTCTATGCGTTCAATTCAATGTTCAGTGTTTCTAGCGTATTATTGGACTCTCCTGACAACATTATGAGGTAAATGGCAAAATTTCCATTTTATAAATGCGCCAACTTAGACTTAGCTAGATATGGCAAAACGAAGGGGCAAAGGGGATAGGATTCTAGGCCTCCTTATCCTGAGCTTAGTGCTGTTCTCATTGCTGTTATTCTTCTATCCATGCATCTGTTCATATTTTCTATAGATTTGAGTTATATGAAAAGTATATCTATGATTCATTCAAAATACTATGTAGTAAAGTGATAAGATATTACAATATTACAGTCATTCTATATCAACTAGATAAGAGTAAAATATGTTTGATGTTCATTAGTCCTTAGTTGCTTCTCTGACATTATCAATATGGATAAAATCACTCACTGGGGAAATTAAAAAGCATTAAATGGCAATTGCTGAAAGAAACTTTGTTATTTAAAATCCTATGCCAAAATGACAAGGCAATCAAAGTTTGACAGGGCAAACTAATTAGTATGCCAGATTTGAAATGTAAAACATCTTCAAGGTCCTGATTCTAAAAAGTTTCATATCATCTTAATAGGCTCTCCACATAAATTTTCAAGCCAAGTAAGTAATATTTAAGGTTAGGGTTTTTGTTTTCCACAGGTTTACAAATCAAAATGATATGCTAGCTTATTAAAAAGGAGCTATATTCTGCTGTCAGTTTGAAAGTTTTCTGTTGATACTTTAAATATTAAATAAAATCTAAGAAAAATGTTTTCTTCTAGAAAGATTAGCAAATTCTACAGTATTTTTAAAAAGATACTAGATAACTGCACTATAAGGCAGACCTTATCTCATACTGGGAACATTACTATTTCTTCAAATTTAAAGAATAACAACAATTATAGGAGCAAATGTATACAAAGATGTGTGTATAAAGGTGGTATATAAATAAATAAGTAGCTGCACTATTTCTCAAATCCTAATATCTAACTTCTCATCATATTGTGCCACAAGAGGTTTTGTTACTCCATATTTTTCTAAAAAACAAACAAACTAACTAAAACAACAAATATCCCACTGTATTGTGAAAGATAAAAGTAAGTGACATATTGCCTTTGAGGGCAATGACAGACAATGTTCTCGCTTCAAGAAATGGTCATCAAGTAACCAAATGTAAAAGTTTAAAAAACTCATCACTGCTTTTTAAAAAAGTCACGTCATAAAGAATTTTTTTAATGAATGAAATTTCACATGAAATTAGAAAAATACTTCAAAAGATGAATCTTCTCTCGTTTGAACAAAAAGGCAATTTACTTTTCTTTTCAATAAAAACTGACACACAGCACTGAAGAAATGGTGTTGTGCAAACATACTGCATCACACGGCAATGCTTGATCAAAATCAGCAATCAGGAGCAAAAAGAAGGCAGTGTTTCGTGATCATAATAGCAAATTCTGGAAGACAACCAAATATATCATCTGGCAGTTCAACAGCTGTTACAGCTTGGTAGTAATACCTTGGCATTTGCTGTAAGCTATAACTCAGAAAAATTGATTTTTCATCTGCCAGATAAAACCCAAAATCTCCTTTTAACATGTTAATATTTAAATAAAATATATGCACTGGTCATTTTTGTTTTACACCTTTAATAGTAGAGTTGCCAAATTAATTCTTCTATTAATAGTTTAATTCAACTCTAAATATCTGGCAAAAGATTGACATGGTCAATAATTTAAATGCAATTTGTTGAGCTTCATTGTGTTAGCACATTAAATTAATATCTGCTAACATCATTCTCAGTTGTATTTATCCCTCTTAAGCAGATAAAACACTGATATTCTGAAAGAACAAGTTTAGGAAGGCCATTATAATTTCATCAGACTGACAACAATAAGATGAGTCAAATTACATATATTAATGATCTCAGTATATATAATTACAACTGCAATTTAAACAACTATAAAATGAAATTTATTGAAAAACGAAAGAAAGTTCTGACGAGCGCCACATATGTCACTGAAATGTCTGAATAATACACACAGTAGCTAGAGAGAAAATAAATTGCACCTTTAAGTATAACTGATTCTCTTAAGTGACACTGTTTTAAGACCCTTCAAAAATCTCAGAATAGGAAGGATGTTTTCCATTAAGTAAATTCTTTACAAAAACCTTCAAGTCTGGCATTCTATTTAGATTGTGAAATGTCATAAAACATTTAGAATTTAACATTTATGCAATCCAGTTTTAGAAAATGAAATGGCATGCACATATCAAATTTTCAAGTTATCAAATAGAGGTTTACCTTTATGCCTATTGCTGTTTTCTTTGCTTCTGCTTTTAATTTGGTTGCTCGTAAAATAGGTTTAGTTTTTTTATAATCCTGTTTACCTAAAAAGAAATAGTTTCAGACAATGAGTTATGCTTATATATAATTAAGTTTAACAATCATTTGAAATGTCAAAGAATGTTTAAATACAGTGAAACAGGGACATAGAGTTGCAAAGTAGTTCCCAGTTGTGGTAACCATAAACTTGTCACCAAAAGGTCAACTTTTCCTTCTCTCTTACTTTTTCAGGAAGAAGATACTGACGGACATCTTCGATTTGCTGTATAGTGAATGTCAAAAAAGATAAAAACTTGTTTTAGAGAACACAAAATTTAAAGTAAAGAAAAACCTTTTGGAAGCATTTGGAAACAAATGCATAAGTAAATGAGTATATGTAAGATCCCATCAATAGGTAAAGTTAACTTTGTCTTCCTAAAAGTAACAGCTCATTATAAATGCATTTTATTATGGATACATTAAGCATTCAAAACATAAGTGAGAAATATCCCCAAGTTTTCTTTAAGTAAAAGACTAAAGAAGAAATCTATAAATACTTAACTTTTAGCCTCACCTGAATTCATTAGGACAATATGTATTTAACTTTTATCTCCTCTTAATAGAGAACAAAATTAACATGGCTAGATGGAAGTTATAGGATAGCTACATTTAGATATTAGTTTGAATCACTCTTCCACATTTCACAGCCAAAAATGTGCGAAACTGAGTTGGTGCCACAAAATTTCCCTTGTGTATCATCTAGTGACTCCAGCAAACAGTAACAAAAGTGGATTACACAGCCTGGGGAGAATATAGGTTTAACAACAAGAACCCGAGCAGTGAAAGCATTCATTAAAATGCTATATTTTTTGTTAGCCAACTCTTAACTAGGAACTGAGGCAAAATGAGCCTCAAACATAATTATAATATGTTATTCTCAGGAGGAGTTAATACATGATTGGATAATCTCTCTGGCTATTTTATATTCTTATTTTGTTTTATTTTCATCCTTTCCTTTTCCTTTCGATGACCAGTTCCTTTACAAAACTCATTGCTACATTCCCTTCATCTAAATAATACAAATTCTAACTTTAATTTCCACACCTTCTTCACATTGAAATAAATTTAAAAGCAGTTGGTCTAAACTCAAGTATATCATAAAAAATTTAATGTGCAATACATCTTAATGTGTCTGCTAATGATTCAAAGGTATCTTTAAAGTTTCATATAGAGTTTTAGAACTAGAAATGGTAGTCAAATGAGAGTGAAATGGATGGGCGTAGTGAAGAAACACTATATTTGTGTCCATTAGACACATAAAAGTGTTTGTTTGGCTGGAAAGCAAGATATTTTGTTTTTAAATGATTGTATGCTCTTTCCTTAACTGCTATTGTATAGTAATAACTCTGAATCAATGAGCATGCAGAAGAATAATAAATATTACTTGATGATGGGGTTTGATGATCTAAAAATGAACCAATTGTCATAATATGTATCAAATGATCTAAATTTAAATAATGGAATGAACAAAATACAGAAAAATGTTACTCTGACCCATTTTAAATGAGCAATATTTAATTTTGATGAAAAAATCTTGACAAGTGTTCACTCTAATTTCACATCTCCACAGTCAAACTATTCGTGTCATTATTCCTGCTGAGATATAAACAGTTCAGAACAATGAAAATGGTGACACATCAAAGGCCTCCAGTCAGAGTTACAAAGCAAGTTTCTAACGAGAATTCTAAAAGATATTTGAAGATTGCAGACTTATCACAAAGTAATTTCTTGTTTTATCCTGTATATGCCCTATAATAATCTCTTGATGCGATGGTGGGGCGGGGGGTGGGAATAAACAGATGCAAGAAGATTATCTTAACTCATACTTTTTATACAGATATGAAATATTTTGGATAATGTATCTATCATAAAACACACTCAAATATCTAAGAGTTAATACTAAAATGAGAATTTATCACTCTACTTCAACTGCCATAAAACCATTGGTTAAATATTCTATTCTAATATTCTATTTAAATTCAACTCTTATATTCTTAGAGAATAATACTTCCAGATTTGTATTCAAGTTGATATTAACATTTGAAACTGTATTGATAATAAAAGGACATTATTAAAAGTTATTGTATACCTGGTACTTTTCCAAGCAGTGCATCTGTCATAAATTTAGTATTCTCCTTGTCGACTATGATATCCAAAAATGTATATTGTAAAATGTGGTTTTAGTTTACTAAGTGAAAACATTTACAGGAGTGTCTGCTAAGTTCTTTATAACTAAAACCAGATCATTCCATTGTACCCAAAGAGGTTTTCAACATTATTTATGGCTTCAAGAAAGATACCTATGCCCACATGATGGTAAAAAGTGTAAAATATAGAAGTCCCTGCCTTCTGAGTACTTGCACCCAGGGAAAAAAAACACACACACACTTACATAATCTAAATTTTATATGTAGACTGTTTCTTGAACAACTGATTCTGATTTTGGTTGTATCAATGATGCAATAACCAAAGTAGCTATTTGTCAGCTGCTTATTGGAGAGAAAAACTTGATAATTCAAGCCTATGAAGCCAATCTGGAGCCTCAATCAAATCCAGTGTCTGAGCTTCCCTAGGAACAGGTCCACTGCATTTTTCTGGGTATGAACTATCCTACTAGTTCTTTATGTGTTTCACAATTTTAAATTGAAAATCAAACATATTTGATAATGTAATGTGGAAACTCTGCAAATTAGATCACTCCTGAGGTTTGTTGTTACTGTTATTTGCTCTTTGTTGTTGTTAGAATGCCTTTGTTTAGTAACTTTTCCGAACTAATTCTATAAAGACTGTATTCAATAGTATATGGTCACTGGAGTCTCTGCACAGATACCTTAGTGGTCATCTGCTGTGGTTTGAATGTGTCCCACACAATTCACGTTGGAAACTTAATTTCCAGTGCAACAGTTTTGAGAGGTGGGATCTTTAAGAGGAGAGTGGATCAGGAGGACTCTGCTCTCATGAATAAATTAATATTGTAAGAGTGGGTTAATTATCACGGAAGTTAGTTCATAATAAAAAGATAAATTCAGCTTACTTCCTCATTCTCTCTTGTGCATGCTCTTTTGCCCTTCTGCCTTCCACCATGGGGTAATGCATTCACAAGGCCCTTGCCAGATGCAGGCCCCTTAAGCTTAGACTTTCCAGTCTCCACAATTGTAAGAAATAAATCTCTGTTCTTTATATATTTTCCAATCTCAGAGGTTTTGTTATAGCAGCACCAAATGGACTAAGACAGAAAACTGGTACCAAGAAGTAGGGGTGCTGCTATAACAAACACCTGGAAATGTGGAAGTGACTTTGGAAATGTCCAACGGGGAGGGGGCTGGATGACTTTGAACGAGCAGGCTAGAAAAACCCTGTATTGCTAAGAAGGAAGCATTAAATGTGATTCTGGGGGTGCTCAGAAGAAATGGTGAGCTGTAAGGAAAGTCTGAATCTTCTTAGGGGTTATTTAAGTGGTCATAATCAGAATATTCATAGAAACATGAAAAGTAAAGGCCATTTCGATGAGGTGTCAGATGGAAATGGGGGACATCATATTGGGACCTGGAGTAAAGGCCATCCTTGTTATAAATTGGCAAAAAACATGGTTGAATTGCTTCCATGTCAAAGACTTTATATGGAAGACAGAATTTATGAGCAATGGACTAAAGTATCTGCCAGAATAAATTTCTAAGCAAAATACTGAAGGAGTTGCATGACTGCCTTTGACCTCATATAGTGAGCAGTGCAAAAAAAAAAAAAAAAAAAAAAGAAATGATTAAAAGGTAAAATTTACAATTAAAAGAGAAACAGAAGGGAAAGATATATAAAACTCTCAGCCCGGCCATGTAAAGAATTTTTAAAAAGTGTGTTGAGGAGAGAATACTAAAGGTATGACCAAGCAACCCTTTGCTAAAGAGATTACTAGGGAGAGAAGGGGACCAGGTGCTATTCATCAGGAGAATGAAAGACCCCAAAGGCATTTCAGAGATCTCTGAGTCCAGAAGATCTTAAGGGCAAGGTCTCCAGAGAGGCCTCCAGGGGACCTCTGTATTCACTACTTGGAGTTGCCTGGGGACTCTGTTTCTCACATTCCAGCACAGCACCCCTCAGCCATGCCAGCTGTGGCTTCAGCAGGCCCAGGTGAAGCTTGTGCTGCAGCTCCAGGAGGCACAAAGGGTAAGTCTTAGCAGGATTCATGTAGTGCTGATTCTGCAGACCTGCTGATTTCATGAGCTGTGGGGCCATGGAGGCCTCCAACTAGATTTCAAAACATGTTCTGGACAGACTGGGTGCCCAGGCAGAAACTTGTCGCAGGGATGAAGCCACGGCAGAGAGCCCTGACTAGGGCAATGCCTAGTGAAGCTACAGGAGAAAAGCCACCTCAGAGACTCAAGTATTATAGAGCTACCAGTGTGCAGTTGCAGCCTTGGAAAGAACCAAGCAAAAGACTCAAACCTCAGAGAGCTGCTAGGTCTTTGAGCCCAGTAAAGCCATATAGGGAGGGTTGCCTGAGGCCTTGGGGACCCAATGCCTGCCCCAATATGACCAGGATGTGGGACATGGAGTCAAAGGATATTATTGTCCAGTTTTAAGATTTAATGTCGTTTTTCCCTGTTGGGTTTTGGACTTGCTTGGAATCTGTTGCTCTTTTTTTCTTGACTATTTCTCCCTTTTGGAATGGGAATATCTGTGGTATGCTTGTGCCAACATTGCATTTTTTTTTTAATTTTTTTTTTAAGATGTTGTTTCACTCTTGTCTCCCAGGTTGGAGTGTAATGGCGCGATCCTGGCTTACTGCAACCTCCGCCTCCCAGGTTCAAGCAATTCTCCTGCCTCAGACTCCCAAGTAGCTGGGATTACAGGCATGCACCACCACGCCTGGCTAATTTTTGTATTTTTAGTAGAGATGACGTTTCGCCATATTGTCCAGGCTGGTCTTGAACTCCTGACCTCAGGTGATCCACCCACCTCGGCCTCCCAAAGTGCTGGGATTACAGGCATGAACCACCACACCCAGCCCCAGCATTATACTTTGGAAGTAGAAAATTTGGTTAATTTCACAGGCTCACAGATGGAGAGGAATTTGCCTCAAGATGAACCATGAGTCTTACCCACATCTGACTTTAAATGAGATTTTGGATTTTGAAATTTTGAGTCGATACTGGAAGGAGGTAAGACTTTTGGGACTATTGGGATGGAATGAATGTGTTTTGCATTGTAAGAAGGACATGAACTTTGAAGGTCATGGCTGGAATGCTATAATTTGAATGTTTCCTGAAAAGTTCATGCTTTGGAAACTTAATTTCCAATTCGACAACATTGAGAGGTGGGACTTTTGAGAGATGATTAGGTCATAACAGCTCTGCCCTCATGAATGAATTACTTATTACAGGAGTGGGCTCATGATAAAAGAATGAGTTTGGTCCCTTTCCTCTTGCTCTCTTGTATGTGCTCTTTTGTCCTTTATTCTTCCCCATTAGGATGATGCGTTGACCTTTGACTTCTCAGACTCCAGAACTTTAAAAAATAGTATTCTGTTATAACAGCACAAAATGGACTAACACATCATGTAATGACTGGACAGATACTTCCTTAAATACTTTGAACTACTAAGTCTCTTTGTTTTGCTGAGGAGCTATGTGAGTATTTGTGTGTGTCTGTATATGTGGATGCGGGTGTATGTGTATATTTTTGTGTTGGAGTACATCTCCATGCTATAACGGAAGTTTATAGTTACGCCTTCACTTCTGCTTGTGAAGAACCTTAAGTCCACCAAGAGGTAAGAGATTATAGGTTCCTTACATCTTTGATGGGCATGATATAGCCCTCCTTATGCACATGGCCTTCTAGATTCTCAGGAATGTGTCAGAACTTTTAAAAAATTCCATGGGCATGTCATTCCCCTGTTTTTGCTTGTAAGTTCTTTGGTCAGTCCCATGTTTAACCCCAACTAGTAATGATGCTTCAGGCAGCTATGACATTAAACACTTGTTGTTCATTGTTTTTGTCAAATGCCACAGAGAAAGGGCTCTTCACACAGAGTTAGCTCTAAGTAAAGTCAAACAAAGACAAATTTTGAGAAAGGGGCTTTTCAATGAGTTTCCAGACTGGTCAAGCAGTGACAAGTCTTGAGGATGGGGGCTTTGCATATCTCCAAATGCATTTTGCCTTCTCCAGTGGCTACTATGCTAACATTTTCCATTAAATACTGTAGTTGCAAGGCTGAAGAAAAGAAGATGGCATTAAGGCAAGTTAAAACACCACAAAGACTGCAGGTATTACTGAGATTCACCTGTTTTTCTTGAATAAACACTCCTTAGATGGTTTTAAGATTTTCGTTAATTTTCAGGTTTCTGGAAAACATTGATTTTGATAGTTTTCAGCAGTGTTCTCACTGGCTTTATACAAAAGCAGATTTTCAGAGGTTCTTACTTTCCATTCAAGAAGTACTTCTCCTCCATACCTTTACTTTTACTATCATCACATTTAAAGTTAATTTGTTGGATTTTTTACATTAATTTTCATTCATTTACAATTTTTATAACCATAAAATAGGATATAATGGCTGAGTCAAACAGAGGTTTGTAATCCCAGCTACTTGGGAGTCTGAGGCAGGAGAATTGCTTGAACCTGGGAGGCGGAGGTTGCAGTAAGCCAGGATCGCGCCATTACACTCCAACCTGGGAGACAAGAGTGAAACAACATCTTAAAAAAAAAATTAAAAAAAAAAATGCAATGTTGGCACAATGCAAGAGGTTGCTGAGTCAAACAGAGGTTGCTGCTTAAAAGCTCAGTATTGGTAATCTATCAGTTATTTCAGGCTGAATGTTTCAAATTCATTTTTTGTTTTTTACTTAATTTTTGCAGGTACATAATGGTTATATATATTGATGGGGTACATGAGCTATTTTGATACAGGCATATAATGCATAATAATCACATCAGGGTAAATGGGGTATCCATCTCCTCCAGAATTTTCCTTTCTTTATGTTACAAACAGTCTGATTACACTTTTTTTTTTTTGGAGACAGAGTCTCACTCTGTCATCAGGCCGGAGTGCAGTGCCACAATCTTGTCTCACTGCAACCTCCGCCTCCTGGGTTCAAGCGATTCTCCTGCCTCAGCCTCTCGAGTAGCTGGGATTACAGGTACATGCCACCATGCCCAGCTAATTTTTGTATTTTTAGTAGAGCCGAGGTTTCACTAAGTTAGCCAGGATGGTCTCAATCTCTTGACCTCATGATCCGCCCACCTTGGCCTCCCAAATCACACCTGGGATTACAAGCATGAGCTACCGCACCCGGCCTTTTTCATTACTTTTAAACGTACAATAAGTTTTATCAAATATTAGATCTTATTCATTCTTACTAACTATATTTTTGTAACCATTAACCATTTCCACTCCCTCCACCCCCTCCCCACTACTCTTCCCAGTATCTAGTAACCATCCTTTATTCTCTATTTCCATGGGTTCAATTGTTTAAATTTTTTTAGATCCCATAAATAAATGAGAAAATGCCAACTTTTTCTTTCTGTACCTGGCTTATTTCACTTGACACAATGACCTCCAGTTACATCCATGTTGTTGCAAATGATAGGATGTTATTCTTTTTTCATGGATGAAGAGTACTTCATTGTGTATAAGTAACACATTTTCTTTATCCATTCATCTATTGATGGACACTTAGGTTGATTCCAAATCTTGGCTACTGTGAATAGTGCTGCAATAAACATAGGAGTGTAGATATCTTTTTGGTATCCAGATTTCCTTTCTTTTGGGTATATACCTAGCAATAGGGTTGCTAACATTTTTAGGATAGCTCCATTTTTAGGTTTTTGGGGAACCTCCAAACTTTTCCATAGTGCTTGTACTAATTTACATTCCCACCAGCAGTGATGAGGTTTTCCTTTCCTCCACATCCTCACCAGCATTCGTTCTTGCACCTTTTGGATAAAAGCCATTTTAACTGGGGTGAGATGATATTTCATTGTATTTTTGATTTGCATTTCTCTGATGATTAATGATTTTGAGAAACTTTTCATATACTTGTTTGCAATTTGTATGCTCCTTTTGAGAAATGCCTATTCAGATGTTTCGCTCATTCAAAACTCAGATTATTAAACTTTGTCCTATTGGGTTGTTTGAGCTCTTTATGTATGCCAATTATTAATCCTTCGTTAGATAGTTTGCAAATATTTTCTCACATTCTGTGGGTTGTCCCTTTCACTTTATTGACAGTTTCCTTTGCTGTGCAGAAGCTTTTTAATGTGATATAATCCCACTTCTCCATTTTTGGTTTGGTTGTCTGTGCTTGTGAACTACGATTCAAGAGATATTTACCCAGTCCGATTTCCTGAAGAGTTTTCCTTTACTAGTTTCATAGTTTGAGGTTTCAGTCTTTAATCCATTTTGATTTGATTTTTGTATACGGTAAAAGATAGAGGTCTAGTTTCTGTGTTCTGAATATAGATATCCAGTTTCCACAGCACCATTGTTTGAAAGGACTGTTCATTCCTTAATGTATGTTCCTAGCACCTTTGTCAAAAATGAGCTCACTGTGATGAAATAATTTGTTTCTGGGTTCTCTATTCTGTTACATTGGTGTATGTGTCTGGTTTTATGAGAGTAGCATGCTGTTTTGATTGCTACAGTTCTGCAGTATAATCTGAAGTCAGTTAATGTGATTCTTCCAGTTTTGTTCTTTTTGCTCAGGATGACTTTGGCAATTCTGAGGCTTTTTTGGTTTAATATAAATATTAGGATTACTTTTTCCATTTCTGCAAAGAATTTCATTGGCATTTTGATAGGGATTGCATTGAATTTGTAGTTTGCTTTGGGTAATATAAACAATTTAGCAATACTGATTTTTCCAATAAAAAAGGAATATTTTTCCTTTTTTTGTATGTGTTCTCTTCAAATTTTTATCATAGTTTTATAGTTTTCATTATAGAAATATTTAGCTTCTTTGCTTAAGTTTATTCCTAGGTATTTTGTTTTATTTGCAGTTATTGCAAATGGGATTGCTTTCTCGATTTTTTTTTTGGACCCTTTGCTGTTGGCATATGGAAATCCTGCTGATTTTTGTATGTTGATGTTGTACAAAAATCAACTCTTGCAACTATACTGAAATTGCTTATTAGTTTTAATAGCTTCTCATAAAGTCTTTTGTTTTTTCCAAATAGAAGACCGTATCATATGCAAACAAGGATAATTTGATTTCTTCCTTTCCATTTTGGATGTCCTTTATTTCTTTCTTTTGTCTGATTGCTCTATTTATGACTTCCAGTACTACGTTGAATAACAGGAGTGGAAAGTGAGCAGTCTTGTCTTGTTCCAGATCTTAGAGAAAGGGCTTTCAGTTTTTCCCCATTCGTATGATACTAGCTGTGGGTCTATCATATACAGCTTTTATTACGTTGAGGTATGTTCTTTCTATACCCAGTTTTTTTGAGGGTTTTTTTTTATCATGAAGGGATGTTAAATTTTTATCAAATGCTTTTTCACCATTAATTGAAATGTTTATACAGTTTTTGTCCTTCATTCTGTTGATATGATGTATCACATTGTTTGATTTGTGTATGTTCAATCATCCTTACACCCCTGGGATAAATCCCACTTGCTCATGGTGAATAATATTTTAATGTGTAGTTGGACTTTGGTTTACCAAAATTTGGTTGAGGATTTTTCCATCAATGTTCATCAGGGATACTGGCCTGTAGTTTTCTTTTTTAAATGTGTTCTTGTCTGGTTTTGGTATTACAGTAATACTGGCCTTGTAAAATCAGTTTGAAAGCATTCCTTTCTCCTCTATTTTTTGGAAGTTTGAGTATGATTGGTATTATTTCTTCTTCAAATGTTTGGTAGAATCCAGCAATGAAGCCATCGGGTTCTGGGCTTTTCCTTGTTGAAAGATGTAGTATGGCTTTGATCTTATTACTTGTTATTGTTCTATTCAGGTTTTGGATTTCTTCATGGTTCAATCTTAGTGAGTTGTATGAGTCTAGGAATTTATCCATTTCCTCTAGGTTAACTAATTTACTGGCATTCAGTTACCCAAAGTAGCTTCTACTTTTTTTTTTTTTTTTCTGAAATATCACTTGTAATGCCTCCTTTTTCATCTCTGATGACATGAGCCCCAAGTCCACTGGTTCTGAGTCCAGCACAACACGAGGACTTGCCAAGGAATTGCAGTCCTTGTGGCCTAGACTGCCTTTCACATTTATCTAGGATCCCAGAGACTTTTAGTCCATGGTGATGGGGCTTGCTGAAACTCAGGTTCGTACCACCAGGATAGAGGACTTGCCTCTGGCTAGGACTAGTCTAAATGCTCCCTCTGTGGGCACTAGCTAAGTTCTTCCCCGTGTGGCTTTCCACTGTGACAGGGCAACACTGAGTTCCAATGCAAATTCCCACAATCACTGCACTCTCCCTCCTGCAAATGCATAGATTCTCTCTCAACACCACATGGCCAATGGTGAAGTATGGGAAAGGGGTGGTGTAGGTGACTCAAGACTGTCTTTTCAAATCCTCTTCAGTGCCTCTTTCCTTAATATGATGTTAAAGCCAGGTACCAGTTCACCTGTTTTTTGCTTCTTATGAAGGTGCTTTTTTGTGTGGATAGTTGTTCAGTTTGGTCTTCCTGGGGGGGAATGATCACTAGAGGATTCTGTTTAGCCATTTTGCTCATGAGGTTAATTTCTTATATACAGCCTATATGTAAGTAATTTTATACAATTTCAATGTGAAAATCTGTCCTTCAATTAGTGTATTTAGGTGTTCACATTTAATAAAACTATTGATATGTTTTCATTAAGGTCTAACATTTTATTATTTGTTTCTCTTTGTTCCCTTGATTTTGTTGCTCTTTCATTTTCCTTCTTTCTGGATTACTTGAACACTTTTTAGCATTCCATTTAAATTATGTATTGTGATTTTGACTCTAGATCAATGTTTTAATGGTTGCCCTAGAAATTATAAAATATGTACCTAACTTTCCAGACTAACTGAAATCAATTTTTATTCAATTTCTTATTTTTAAATATGTTCTAAATTATATTCAAAATTTTAACATTTTAAAAACTTTAGTAATCCAATACATTTCACATTTTAATGTAATGGAAATAAGAAGTGCATTCATTTTTAGTGTTGGTTTTCCTAATTATTATTTATATCATTTGACTTTGCTGTGCTCATTTAAGAGCAGCTTCAACATTTATCATTGTTATGGAAGTTTTATCCAGACAGTAGGTTTTCTAAATAATTCAAGCACTTAAATGTCTACATATAAAGAATTATATAAGTGAATATACTATTGTAGCACAGGTGTTTTTGATAATTAAATGCCAGGCAAGATATTGGTGTCTCTGCTTGATGCATGTTCTTATTGTAGCCTAATAGTTTTGCTATAAAAAGTGAAAGGTACATGCATAGTTAGGAGGATTATTATACTCTGGATGCTGACATTTTATATTAATAATAAAAACTGCAGGCTCTATGTGCCTGTGATTCTGTTGCAGAATAAAATTTCCTATAGCTCTTCTCATGTTGTGATCAGTTAATTGAAGAGTATCCTGAAATTGCTTGATCTATACTAAGATATCTATCATATTTAACTATTTATTTCTATCAATAATTTTTTCTCAATAGTGTGTGACCAAAACAAAGCACAGAAATGAGTATTATGTTCAGGTTGATAACTAACGTGTAAATGAAACAGGTCAAGTGCCTGTTAATCCAACCCTTGTATAAAAGACAAATAATAAACAAACAAAAATTGTTCAATTTATCAGGTGATAAAAAGCACTAAAAAGAATACACTTGTCAACAGGCAGACAATGATAGCAAGATATGTATTGTTTTAGATATGGCAGTCAAAGAAGTACTCCTTAAGAAGATTTCATTTGAGCTTATACTCGAATGGAGTTAGGAAAGAAGCCATGTGGGTAGATGATAGAAACAATCTCAAATATTGGAAATATCAAAGTGCAAAGATGCAAAGAACACTAACTCCCAGAAGGAGTTTAACACATCAGTTGATTTACAAAAATCAATTCCTAATGACAGACTCAGTGATCCAGAACAGACCCTGTGTTCATTTCCCAATTTTTGAATACATGGGCTCAAATGATAATGGAAATAGACAGGATATCCAGCTTGGCTCCCCAATATGTGATCTAAGAGCTATTTTGTTAGTGAGTGTGAGGTAGAACTATTACTCCCTTTCTTTACTAAAAAAGAAAAGGAAATGTATACTCCTGGGGAAATGTCAGAGGTTAACTATATGATGAAAAACTTTATATATGCAGTCACACTGATTATTTTCACTTGCCTGTTTATTTCCTCACTGTGATTAATTATATCATGGAAACCAACTGAGTACTACTGAAAATTTAAAATTATAGTAGAATTTTCTTACTGTGCCAGAATGATAAAGTCCCTAGCACATGGTAATAACTAGTTAATTAACCAAGCCAATGCATTTTTCTCAGGCCTGATCACAGATACTGCAAGAGGCTGTCTGTCCTTACTGGAAAGGACAGCAGTATACTTACAGTCCTACTGCAGGAGTAGGTAAACTCCACATCTCAGTGTTAAAAATATGATTCACAGAGATTTTAACTGCTTCACACTGCACAGTATATCACAATGACAATGATATGATATAAGTCTTGGAGAAGTCTTGGAAAGTGTCTGAGACACCTCATTCAAATATATACATAAGAGAGACAATAATAAACATTCTTTTAAAAGAGGTTTGCCACCTAAATCTAATTTATGGAGGTCTGCATGTTGGAATTGTCTCCTAGAATTAAAGATTAACTTGCCACACCCTATTTACCATTACCATCACCAGCAATCATGGTGCATAGGCTCAACTTCTTAAAACACAAAAACAACACTCACATTACTTGATTATGTCACACATCCATACTTATGATACAACACTCTTCTACTAGGTATATGTTGCAGGGAAACTTGAACATGTAACCAATGAACAGACATGTCTAAAAATATTCATAGAAGCATTGTTCATAACAGCATTCATAGAAAAAAAAAAAAACGAGAATAATCGATAACTGTCCAAAACCGGGAGACGGGAAGAAAAATACCAGTATATAGAAACAATGGAATGCCATAAAGCATAGAAAATGAATGAACTATAATCGACAGCCATCAAAAAGAATAAAACTCTAAAACATGATATTCAGTAGAAGCAAATTTTGTAACAATATATACAACATGATTTCATTTATATAAAGATCATCTATATAAACTGACAAAACTAAATGATAGATTTCTGGCACAAATTTAAGTGGCAAGTACTTAAAGATAATGAATACAAAATTAATATTGTGGTTATCTCTTGGAAAGATGGAGGGCATTGCAATTGTGATGGAGTACATAAAAAGCTTCTCAGCTATTGGTGTATTTTCAATGTTTAACTTGGATGATGGATACATGGTTGTTCATGTTCTTGTTCTTCAAACCTATAGTACCTATTTTATCTATGTAGGGGACCTGAAAAGCTCCTAGAGTTGAGTAGAGCATGGGACAATAAAAGGCTCTCCAGTAGATTGCTGTGACAGATACTCTCTCTCGGAGTCTATGACATGGCAGATTCAGTGGAATCTGAAGTACTGTTAGCTAGCTGAGACACAGAAGCTACTCTTCAGCAGGTCCGAATAAAAGAAAAGTGTCAGTCTCCAGGCTTTTGGAACAGTGCCATACCCCCTTCGGCAAGTAACAGCTGCTAAGAAACAACTCCTGGATTGCTACCAAATGGATGGAGAACTGACTATCTTGTCATGAGACTCAGGGATCATCTGGCCTGAGCTACCAGTCATGAACTGGAGGTTATCTAGTTCAATAGACTACAAGATTAGGTACACAATTTTAACATTAGAAATGTTTGTAAATAGACCTTTATCGTATTCTCACACCAGCTAGAAATAGACTGCTATGGTATTAGAGCAATCATTGAAGATAGACCCAAAGGACAACGAAAAAGGGAAATTGTCCCAGTGACCAAAGTTCGAGTAGTGTATTTTGTTCGGTTTATCTGGAAACAGAGGTAACCTAAGAAAAGATACAATGCTAGTTCTCCTGAATTGAAAACTGAACCAGCCACCTAGGCAGTCTGAATTCTATATACCTGTGCGCAAACTAGTAAAATACGCAATCATAGTGTTGGCTGAGGTAATTTGTGCTGGTTATCAAGGTCCGTTGAAATGGTTTGTTAGAATACTATGTAGCCATAAAAAGGGATGAGTTTGCGTCCTTTGTAGGGACATGGATGCAGCTGGAAACCATCATTCTTAGCAAACTATCACAAGAAGAGAAAACCAAACACCGCATGTTCTCACTCATAGGTGGGAACTGAACAATGAGCTCACTTGGACTCAGGAAGGGGAACATCACGCAATGGGGCCTATCATGGGGAGGGGGGAGGGGGGAGGGATTGCATCGGGGAGTTATACCTGATATAAATGATGAATTGATGGGTGCTGACGAGTTGATGGGTGCAGCACACCAACATGGCACATGTATACATATGTAACAAACCTGCACGTTATGCACATGTACCCTAGAACTTAAAGTATAATAAAAAAAAAAAAGAAATGGTTTGTTAATACATAGCGCATGCCAAAAGGAATGTGGGAAGAGGTAAGGAAATTCCTGGGACAACTCAAGTATGACTTCAACCAATCATAAAATTTAATACCATTTTAAAATTTTTAAAGGCAAAGACCCTCAGCAAACTAAGATTCTTGAACTGAAATTCAAACTCAGAATATCTAAAATGAATACTGAAGAAGGGAAGTCATGAGTTACAACTATTATGACCAACTAGAGAAATGAGAATGATAGCCTGAACCTGTATTTCTTTGCTTGCTCCTAGAATGTAACACTCATCTTCCCCATACAACCAATTTCCCTGTAAAGTCACCATTATCAAAATTTTAAAAACACTTCTTCCTCTTCCTTTAGGCCAAATCACAACATCATAAAAGGAAGACTACTAACACGGTGAAATCCCATCTCTACTAAAAATTTAAAAAAAAAAAAAAAAAAAAATTAGCCGGGCGTGGTGGCAGGCGCCGAGATTGCGCCACTGCACTCCAGCCTGGGAGACAGAGCGAGACTCTGCCTCAAAAAGAACAGCAGCAGCAAAAAAAAAATTCTGGACTTAGTGAACAGCAGCTCAAGCTTGATTGGGATATATGTTTGGGTAGCTGTGGAGGATGCTGGAGACATCCTTAGATCATTTTCAGAATTATTTTCATTGTAAATGACAGAAATCCATCTTGAAATAACACGAAAATGGGAGAGAAAGAGATTAAGATTGATTGATTGATTCCAAAAGACAAGGGAAAAGGAAAATTTGTGTAGGGATTGACATAAGTTGAAGTTTTGACACTGAAGGACTTTCTCTTCCTACCATCATTTCTATTTCTTGTTTTTCTCTGGAATCATGGCTATTTCCATCTGTGGCTCACATCCTATAAAACTAAGACCAAAGTGGAATGGATACTTCAGCCTGGGATCATTTTAAACATCGTTCTCATGCCCTAAAAGATTACCTTTGTGAATGGTTTCTTCCAATTACATAAGACTAAGATTTGCTTAAGAATGTGTGTATAGCCACCAATTCAAGCAAATTTAACAAACCAAACTAGTTCTTCTCTGTGTCCTCCTGTTAAATACGGTTTAAAAATATATACTTGAAAACTCAAGGTACATAATCAACAGAATTTCCTGCTTCAAGTCTTAAACAGGGATTATGAGTATTAACTAAAAGGAAAGTCGTTATTAAAAAATAAACATTAATATAAAAGAATTTTCAAATTATTTCTGGAGTTTTTGATAGCAAAGATGGTAGCACAGAAATTCATAATTTTTACTTGCATATACTATGCAGACAATCTGTAGTGTCAGTAGTTTAAACAAAATACTTTAAAAGCCATTTTAAGTTATAATTTCAAATTAGTAAATATCATCTGTGTTAAAAGTTCCTTTGCTTATATATTCAGTATGAATAAAACATGTTTAACTCTGGCATTAGTGCTGTCCCTGTAAAACACACACACACACACACACACACACACACATTTAAGTACATACAAAGAGATCTACGAAAACATATATTAATATTGATAGATATAAAAACATATTTAATAAAAATAATAACTGTTTAAATACCTTATTGTTATCATTTACCATTCTTCATATTATACTATTTTAGGGATGGACGCAGTCATTCATATGTTCTAAAAAGTTATCTATGCCAGAAATTATTTCATATTTAAAGCAATCATTTTAACTATGACATGGTTTTTCATGGGAGCTTCCTTAGTTTAATTTAAAAAAAAATAGATTACTGCTTTTGACTTTTTGCTGTTCAATTCCTTACCCTTGCCCAGAAACAAGACTACATCTTTGCCCTTTGTTGATATTGCTGCTCAAGCTCATTATCACGTGAATATCTGGTTATTGTTTTATAAATGTTCATTTTCTAGAAGCTCACTGTTTCTTTCTTTCTCAAGAGTCGACTTTACACTAGCCACACTCATTATCATCATGTGGCAGTACTGCTTTTCCTCTGCCTTTGCTGCTTTAAAAATTAATGCACTGTTATTTTCTGAATACTGCATAAGCTGCTTATAAGTACATTATGCTATCAAGCAAGCACATGCAGAAAAGCTTCCTAAACTGTTATTCTTTCAATGAAAATACAGCTGGTTCTGCTTCAAAGGCACATCTTTTCACCTGCAAATGGACTTGCTCCTGCACTTATTCCTCAATTCATTGTCTTTTATTTGTGTCTAGAAATCTTTAATTGCCTTTAATTAGAAAAAAGTAAATTCAGTGCTTTAATCTTGCAAATACATTCAATCATAATTCTGTCTGGGATGAATACCAAGTTCTATTCACTGTCTGATCTCTATAACAAAGATATATAATTTATTGTCCATTTATGTAGACCACACCAATTAAGATACAATAGAAAAGCGGAGAGATAAGAGTCAAAATATTTGAAAAGAAAAATTTGCAATCTAAATTTAATTACTCAAATGAATTATTGGAAGATGAGTTATTTACAGCATGCCAAAAATACTGGCAAATAATATTTGGTAATCAACAATGAAGACTTTTATATTTCCTTCAACATTTTTAGAAAAAATCTCATCAAGTGCTTCAAATCCCTCCTCCCTTCGTCAAAAAGCAATACAGTACTTGGAATCTTACTTTTCTTGTATTACCTAAATTACATATAAAAGTAATACAATTTGTTATATAAAGTAAATTTACAACTGCCATATGAACACAATTTTTAGTTACTATATTGCAAACTACAAATATCATTACAAAATGGGAGGTCAATAGTCTTTTGCATGGAATCTTGTTAAAAAACTTTAGTAAATATGTCAGTAAACAAATGGCCTGCATTTTAATACCTTCAAGATGAATAAAATCACAAATGCTCACAGGAAAATAACTAAGTAAAACATTAACCAATCAAATTGATAAAATCAAAATAACTACAAAGCCAGAAATAATCCAGTAGGTTACCATCAGCATAATGTACCTTTACATTTAATAAATCGTGCAAAGGATGACAATTTCCTTAAAGAAAAAAAGCAAGTATTATCTACAAAAGCAAACCACGCAAAAAGTAAAACTTTTCTCAAAATTATTTGGAGATATCCAGAATATAGAGAGAAGGCTGGTAAATTCATCATTGAAAATAAAAATCTCGTGCAAAATTTTCATTTTAATTTTGTTATAGAAACAGTTAAAACCAATGATAATTTTTCAATGCTTGGACATAACAGCTTGTCATATATTACCATTACAGAAAATACATCATCATTTAACACCATATTAAGTACTAAGAAACAAGCACTAAGCTTAGAGCTGCTAAAGATAAACCAAGTTGCTCATAAAATATAAATTAATTTCTAAGAAAATTCATATTAAAAATGCTAACCAAGCAACAAGTTATACATGGAGGGGAATTATAGTTAAATAGAAGATATTACAAATAATATCAATCTTGAGTTTGCAATTAGTACACAAAAAAAGTCCACAAACATTTAAGAAGTGGTTATATGCAAGGTACCCATGGGGATGTAGAGAAGTAAAAGAAAGACAAGCAACAAAAAGAATAACAGGAATCTAAAATGAGAAATTAAGAGAAATTAAACAACAATATATTCTAGTAAATATTCAGTTTAGTTAAATACACTGCTTACTATTTCAAGAAAAATGATAAAATACTTAAATTAATGTAAACAGGTTAGGTTAAACAAAGGGCATATAAAATTGTAATCACCTAAGAATTAGGATAGTTGCTTTATTGATTATTTAAATATTTATTAAGTACCTTCTCTGAACATCATTAGAGATGCCAGAAAAAGTCAGATGGAGCTTCTCTCTTCAAGAATATTTAAATTCTAGTAAGTATAATAAAAAAAATCATATGTGAAAGATAGGAGAAAGTAATCACATTTAGAAGTTTAAAAATCCTTATTGTCTAGGTTAAATAAGGATTTCAATATACTTTATTAAGTCAACTATGAAAACTTGAGACTCTCCTTTTCCCAAAAAAGGGAAAGAAAAGAAAAAAGGAATGGAAAATATTGAAAATTTGAAGAGTGAAAAAGAAAACACAGTCAAAAAGTTTCAAGAAAAAAGGTTAGAGTGGAAATTAGCAAAGGAAAAATCACTACAAATGAAAAATATAAATAAAAATGTGAAAATATATCAAGATTTTTCATTCATATTAAATTATATAGAATGAAATTTGCTTGCTTGAAAACAAAGATTCTCCAGCTATATGTAAAAATTAATTATATCATAATTTATAGATTAAAATAAAGGGATAAGAAAAATACCAGAATACTTAACAAAGTAAAGGTATTTTACCAATATTAATATAAAACAAAAAGAACTCTAAACAGAAACTTCATAAGTACTTTATAAATAAAAAGGTCATTACATAATAGAAAAGGGGAAATCATCATAAATATATACTAATTTACAAATGCTAAGCAATGAAAACATGGCTTCAAATATATAAAGCAAAAATTGACAGAATTACAAGAATTGAAAATTACAGTCTTAGGGTATTTCAATTCTCATTTTTCACAAAATGACAGCTAAAATAGATAAAAAGTACACAATAGAGTTGAAAACTATAATTAATATAAGTAGTACTGTATCCTAATACTAGAGAATATCTATTCCTTTCATGCACAGGAAATGTTAACAAAATTGACTGCATACTAATTCAGAGACAAAATATTAATATCAAAAACTGATATGCACAAAACATTGTCGGCAAAAGAAATAAGGCTAAAAATCAATTTGAGAAAAATTAAGAGTGCAGCTTTTGTATATTATTAAAATTAAGATATTATCAACTTAAAATAGACCATTATGTTTTATGGAAGCCTCATGATAAACACAAAGAAAAAAAAACTAATAATAGATACAGAAAAGATAAACAAAAAAACTAATATTACATTCAGAAGAGATAAACAGAAAGAATCAAAGTATATCACAATAAAAATTATCAAATTTAAAAGAAGATACCAAGCGAGAAAGAGAGGAACAAAAGAAATACAAAGCAGACAGAAAACAATTAACAAAAAATGACAATAAAAAGCCCTTACCATCAAAAATTACTCTAAGTGTAAATATGTAAAACTCACCAATCAACAGATGTAGAATGTCTCAATGGATTTAAAAAAAGGTTTAGTTATATGCTGTCTATAAAAGACTAGCTTTAGATTTAATGACACACACAGGCCAAAAGTAGAGAGATGAAAAAAGCTATTCTATGCAAACAGTAACCCAAAAAGAGCAAGAGTAGCTGTACTTACATCTAACCAAGTAGAATTTAAACCAAAAACTGTCAAAAGAGATAAAGAAGGTCATTACATAATAATAAATGAATTAACAGGAAGATATAATGATTATAAATAAATATACATATATGTATATGTGCAAACAAATATATATACATATATATGTGCATATACGTACATATACATATATGTATATATACATATCTGCATGCACACATATATATTATATATGAGTGTACATACATATGTATATGTGTGTAGACATACATATATATATGCACCTAACATCAATGAATCTAAATACATGAAACAGCCATGGAACTGAAGAAATAGAAAGCAATACCATAATAGTAGTCAAAAATGAATAGATTATTGAGACAAAAAACTCAAGAAAAAAAACAGATTTAAACAATACTATAGAACAAATGGACTTAACAAATGTATAAAGAACATTCCAAACAAAAGTAACAGAATACATATTCTTCTCAAGTGTACACTAACATTCTCCAGGATAAATCACATGCTAGGTCACAAAGTAAGTTTTAACAAATTTAAGAAGACTGAAATCATTCCAAGTGTCTTTTATGAGCACAATAGAATAAAACTAGAAATCAATGACAAAAGGAAAATGGGAAATTCACAAATACATAAAAAGTAAATAAGGAACCCAGGAACAGTCATTCAGTAAAAGAAATCAAATGGAAAATAAGAAAACGTTTTGAAAGGAACGAAAATGAAAATACAATATAGCAAAATTAATGGGATGCAGCAAAGGTAGTACTGAGAAAAAAGTTTATAACAACAAACAACTACATCTAAAAAGAAACATCTCAAACAACCTAACTTTATACTTCAAAAAATTAGAGAAAGAACAACCCTAAGCACAAAGTTGCCAGGAAAAAGCAAAACAGTATAAAGATTCTGGCAGAAATAAATGAAATAGAGAATAGAAAAACAATGGGGAAAACAATCAATGAAACTCATCACACATGAAACAGGAGACATTACAACTGATGCCATAGAAATGAAAAAAGATCATAAGGGGCATTTAAAAACAATTATACACCAACAAATTGAATAAACTAGAAGAAATAGATAAATTCCTAAAAGTATGCAACCAAGCAAGAATGAATCAAGAAGAAACAGAAAGGCTGAAAACTAGTAACAGATGAGACTGAATCAACAGTCAGAAACTTCCCAATAAAGAAAAGCCCAGTACTGGATGACTTCAATTATATGAAACATTAAAAAAAAATCCTTCTTAAAGTCTCTTAAAATACGGAAAAAAAGGAAACACCTTCAAATTCATTTTATAAAGCTAGCCAGCATTACCTGGATTTGAAAGCCAAAGACACAACAACAAAAGAAAACTACTGACCACTATTCCCTTATGAACATAAAACAAAAATCCTCAAGAAAATATTAGCAAACGAAATTCATCAGCACATAAAAGAGATAATATACAGTGACCAAGTGGGATTTATCCCTGAGCTATAAGGATGGTTCAACATGCGAAAATCAGTTCATATGATAAAGTATATTAACAGAATGAAGAATAAAAATCACATGATGATCTCAACAAATGCAGAAGAAGCATTTAACAAAAAGTTCACCAGGAACTTAAACAAATTTACAAGAAAAAAACAACCCCATCTAAAAGTGGGCAGAGGATATGAACAGACACTTCTCAAAAGAAGACATTTATGTGGCCAACAAACATATGAAAAAAAGCTCATCATCACTGGTCATTAGAGAAATGCAAATCAAAACCACAGTGAGATACATCTCATGCCAGTTAGAATGGCAATCGTTAAAAAATCAGGAAACAACATATGCTGGAGAGGATGTGTAGAAATAGGAACACTTTTACACTGTAGTGGGAATGTCAATTAGTTCAACCATTGTGGAAGACAGTGTGGCAATTCCTCAAGGATCTAGAACCAGAAATACCATTTGACCTGGCAACTCCATTACTGGGTATATACCTAAAGGATGATAAATCATTCTACTATAAAGACACATGCACATGTATGTTTATTGAAGCACTATTCACAATAGCAAAGACTTGGAACCAACCCAAATGTCCATCAATGATAGACTGGACAGTGAAAATGTGGCACATATACACCATGGAATACTATGCAGTCATAAAAAAGAATGAGTTCATGTCCTTTGCAGGGACATGGATGAAGATGGAAACCAACTTTCTCAGCAAACTAACACAGGAACAGAAAACCAAACACCGCATGTTCTCCTGCATAAGTGGGGGTTGAACAATGAGCACATATAGGCACAGGGAGGGGAACATCACACAACAGGGTCTGTAAGGGGGTGGGGTGTAAGACAGGGGATAGCATTAGGAGAAATACCTAATGTAGATGACGGGTTGATGGGTGCAGCAAACCACCATGGCACATGTATACCTGTGTAACCTGCACATTCTGCACATGTATCCTAAAACTTAAGGTATAATAAAAAATAAAATTCAACACCTGCATGATAAAAATTCTCAATAAATTAGATATAGAATGAATGTCCCCCTTCTTTTTTTCTAGTAGTTTTATGTCTTATATTTGCCTTTAATTCATTTTTATTTCTTGACATTGGTCTTGGCAATGATTTCTTGGATGTAACACTAAAGAAAAGGCAACTGAAGCAAAAACAAACAAGTGAGACTAAATTAAACTAAAAATCTTCTGCATGGCATAAGGAGCAATGAACAAAATAAAAAGGTAATCTATGAAATGGGATAAAATATTTGTACACTGTGTATTTGAGAAAGAGTTAAGTCAAATTACATAAGGAACTTACATTTTACAATAGTAAAAAAGACCACTTGATTGAACATACCTAACTAGAAAATGGCCAAAAGATCTGAATAGACATTTCTCTAAAGAAAATGGAGAAAATGACAAACAGGTACATGGAAAGGTCCTCAGCCTCCCTAATAATCAGAGAGGTGCTAATCCAACCACAATGAGATAATGCCTCACACCTGTTAGGATGACTATGTTAAAAAATACATATATAATAAATGTTAGTGAGGATATGGAGAAGAGAGAATCCTTATATATCCTTAGTAGAAATGGAAAAAATAGTATGGAGCTTCCTCTAAAAATTAAAAATATATCTACTCTATGACTCAGCAATCTCTCTCCTAGGTATATACCCAAAGAAAATAAAATCTCCAGATTTTAGAGATACAATGTTCACTGCAGCATTATTCACAATAACCAAGATATGAAAACAACCTAAGTGTCCACTGACAGATTATGGGATCAAGAAATTATTTTATACATATATAAAAATATATTTCACCCTTTAAAAAGGAGGTCCTGCCATTTGGGAAAACATGGATGAAATTGGAGGACATTATGCTAAGTGAAGTAGGCCAGACAAAGAAAGAAAAATACTGCATGATCTCTCTTATCTTTTCAATCTTAAAAAACAGATGTCAAATATCTAGAAAAAGAAAGTGGAATAGTGGTTACCAGAGTTTGAGGGAAGGGGAAAAGCAGAGATACAGGTCAAGGGTATAAAGTTGCAATTATGTAGGATGAATAAACTATAGATCTAATACATCACATGAGAACTACAGTTAATAATATTGTATTGTACACTGATATTTGCTGAGAGTAGATTTTAGGACTCACCACACACAGAAAAGGTACTATGTGAGATGATGCGTATTTTAATTGGTTTGACTGTAGTAATCATCTACTGTGTGTGTGTATGTGTATGTGTGTGTATACAGCAAAAGGTCATGTTGTACACCTTAAATATGTGCTATAAAAATTCTTAATTGGCTATATGTATTCTAAATATTTTTTATTTGTTTGCATGTCTTTTGTTCTTCGGAAATATATTTTTCTTTATGGAGTGTACTTTTTGTGTCTTATTTATGAAATAGATATATACTATATTTTGGTACCAATTATCTCTATTTTCTGACTTCAATTGTAACTTCTTTGTTTATCCTTTAGTTATTTAGAAGAGTTATTTTTATTTATTTATTTTGTATTTCCAAAGCAATGGTAGAGATAGAAAAAAAGTGCACTAAAGGAAAGGGTTGGGTGAAGAAAGGGAAGTTACCTTTTTGCTTCTAACTAATTTCTAATTTACTACATTTGATTAAAAAATGAGTCACAGGATATTGATTCTTTATAACTTGGGATACTTTCTTTGTGACTTAGTATGCAGGTAGGTAATTTTTTAGAAATACTCCATGTATCCTTGAACAGAAAATCCTGCACCTAGAGCCTAATTTAAAATAGATAAGCTTCCTGTGATCTTCCTGTGCTAAGTGAGCTTTATTGGTCGACCATTCTACTAGGGTAGTATCTCTTTGAGGGTCTAAGTATATTTGGGAGTCTCAGTTCCATCTATAAATCCTTATTTCCAGTCTTCCTTCATCCTTCTTTCACATATGACCTCTGGAGAATTCTCTTTCTTTTTTTCTGAATTCAGGTTTCCATATAAAAGGACATTTGTTCTACTTTAGCATATTTTACAGAATTTTGAAGTTATCAAATTATTGCCAGTGAGTCAACAGAATTAAAAGTTATAATATATATATAAAGGAATGATTTAATGGACTATAAAATCAAAACTGTTAATTATATAAAAGCATTCAGCCTAAAGAATAATATTTTTTTTGTTTTATTAAATTAAAATTATAAGAGCACTGAAAAATCATAAGTACATGAAGTTCATATATTTACTGGTAAGCAGGACTGCATTTAATTTTGCTTCCATAAAACTCTATAAAGTCCTTCTTTACTCATATATTTCTGTGTATCATATGTATTAGAGAAAATGTATTTTCTTAATATGCATAATTGTGTTTTTATCTTAATTCATAGGAGTGTATCAAAGATAATTCATTGCTTACCAATTTGTTTTCTGTACTGATCAACAGGAAGTTTTATAGTAGAAGCATCTTTTCTACCCATCTTTGATCTCCAAAATGCCTGCTGAAAAGAAAACAATTATAATGAAACTTTTTTTGAAAAGGAGTATCTATAAAATCCAGAAATAGTTTATTCTATAAAATTCATTTTTAAAGCAATGGGTACAAATACCTTTGACTTATTTCCCTTAAATATTCATAAAGAAAACAAAATTCTTTAATATAAATCATCAATGATACAATCGCTGGTAATTAAATTTCTCCATCAATTGTTTTTGGTAACATTCATCTTATCAAGTACTACCAGTGCTCAATTAAACCACATTGTCAGATAACATATCTGTAAATATGAAAATCATGTAGCATTTACTTAGGTTGGGGATTTTGGCATGCTTTTGGCAACATGTTTATTTCCAAGTATATATATTTTGGATATATATACTTACTATGTTACATTAAAACTAAGGCTAAAGTTTGAATCTCAAGTACTTTGTATTTTATTTTTAAAAGCATGACATATACAACCAAAGTAAATGAATTTCAGTTCTATTTCTGCCCCTCTTAATGTAAACAATAAAAACTACTATCATTTCTTAACATTTTCATGCTTATTACATTATATGCACTGTTCAATTTAATCTTCAATATGTTTTTATTGATATACAATAGTTGTACATACTTTAGGGGGATATATGTAATATTTTGATACCTGTGTACAATAAGTAATGACCAATACAGAAAAATTGGGATATCCATCACCTCATTTACATGTTCTTTGTGTTGGGAGCAAAACAAATCTTCTATTCTAGTTATTCAGAAATATATAATAAATTATTGTTAATCATAATTTTCCTACTGTACTATTGAATACTAGAAATTATTCCTTCTATCTAACTGTATTTTTGTATCCCTTAACCAGCTTCTCTACCCTTCTACCCAGTTCCCGTCCCTGCCTCTGGTAGCCACTATTCTACTGTCTACCTCCATGAGATCCACTTTTTCAGCTCTCACAAATGAGTGAGAACACCCAATATTTGTCTTTCTGTGCCTGGCTTGTTTCTCTTAATATAATGACCTTCAGTTCCATCCATGTTGCTGCAAATGGCAGAGTTTCATTTTTAGGGCTGAATAATATTCCAATGCATATAGAGAACACATTTTTGCTATCCATTCATCTATTGATGGATGCCAAGGTTGCTTCCATATCTTGGTTATTGTGAATAATGTTGCAATAAACGTGAGAGTTCAAATACGTCTTCTATATACTGATTTTCTTTCTTTTGGATATATACCCAGGAGTCAGATACCTGGATCATATGGTAGTTCTGTTTTTAGTTTATTGAGGAACCTCCATATTGTTTTCTATAATGGTGTACCAATTTATATTTTCACCCACAGTGTATGACCATTCCCTTTTTTCTCCACATCCCCACCAACACTTGTTATTTTTTGTCTTTCTGATAGTAGCCACGTAACTAGGGTGAGATGATATCTCTCTGTGCTTTCAATTTGGATTTCCCTAATGATTAGTGATGTTGCGAATGTTTTTCATACACTTGTTGGCCATTTGTATCTTCTTTTGAGAAATGTCTATTCAGATCTTTTGCCCATTTTTAATTGAATTGTGTTTTGCTATTGAGTTGTTTGAGCTTCTTATATATTTTGGGTATTAATCCTTTGTCGGATGAATATTTTGCAAATACTTTCTCACATTTTGCAAGTTGTCTCTTGACTTTATCAATTGTTTTCTTTGCTGTGAAGCTTTCTAGCTTGACGTAATCCTATGTGTCTATTTTTTACTTTGTTGTCTGGGCTTTTCAGATCTTATCCCCCAAATTTTTGCCAGACCAATGTCCTGAAGTGTTTTCCCAATGTTTTTTTTTCTAGTTGTTTCATAGTTTTATGTCTTACATTTAAGTCTTTAATCCATCTTGAGTTGATTTTTGTATATGATGAAAGATAGAGAATCTACTTTCATTCTTCTGCATATAGATATCCAGTTTTCCCAGGATAATTTATTAAAGAGACAATCCTCCTTTCCCCCATTGTAACTTCTTCATACTCTTATAAAAAATGAGTAGACTCTAAGTGTGTTAATTTAGTTCTGGGTTCCCTGTTCTGTTCCATTGGTCTATGTGTCTGTTTTTAGGCCAGTACCCAATTGTTTCATTACTATAAATTTGTAGTATAATTTAAAATCAGATAGTGTGATGCTCTGGCTTTGTTCTTTTTGCTCAGAAATGCTTTAGCTATTGGGGATCTTCCAGGGTTCCATGTGAATTTTAGGATTGTTCTTTAGGATTTTTGTGGAGAGTGTCATTGGTATTTTGATAGAGATTGCATTAAATCGGTAGATCACTTTGGATAGTAGAGAAATTTTAAAAATATTAATTTCATCATGAAGGAATGTTAAAAAATGTAATAATTTTTATCCATATGTAATAAAATTATAAGTTCAGCTAAAAACCTATTTTTCTAATCATAATAATCTTCATATTTATGGTATTATTGCAATATCTAGGAATATTCAAATTATGACAAAGTCAAATAAGTTAAATTTTCATCTCCAATAAACCATGTAGTTGTTACATCTAAGAAAACATTTTAAAATTCTAGCAATAAAAACAAGACGGCACCTAATTCTATAGTCTTAATTCTTATCATTCAAAACATTAAAAAATAATTCTGTCAAGACAAGCACCATAAAAATTGTCAATAGATATATTATAATTTATTCATATAGCAATCATATTTGCATAGTATTTTGCATTTATTAATTATAAATAGGAATCACGTTATTTTAGTTTTAATTGTGTGTGGGTAGGGAAGATACCACTCCATTTTAGGAGAGAAGCTGGATTAAATGAGTAAACACTCAAGAAATTATTCCCTTTTCAATTGAGTTTTGTTCTTTGCCTTTACACACTATGCTTAATTTTTTTTTTAAGCAAATCACTAAGGCTATCTACCAAAATGGTTACTCATTATGTTTCCTCCGATTCCTTTCTGGTCATTTAAACCAACATCCCAGCAGAGATAACACTTCAGAGGTCAATACTTTATTCATTCACTACCTACAGTAAGTAAAAAAGTAAGAGGTTTATCAAAAATATATTTTCACCAAAGTAGCTGAATTTTACTTATATGTTAATATATGCTACATTAAAAATTATACCAGGGAAAAATCTAAAGAATCTAAATTTTTAGAGGGGTCTATGCTCTATGAACAGACATTTTATATATATAATAATCACTGAACATAAAATCCTTCAAAAGAATTTCAACCAAGATACATTAGAGAAAAACTGGTTTAAAATTTGTATTCTTAGTTATTTTTAGTGGTTTGGTAATATTTAATCAAAATTTAAACTTTCTCATTGTCTTTGAAATTATTATATTCTATTCAGTAAGTAAAATGACGTTTTACCAAATGATAAAACAAAACATGCTTATAGAACACATCCTTACACAAATTATTTACATTTTATTAGTTGCAAGAAACACACACACAAAAAGAAAGCATTTTGCCTTACTGATAAACACACTGAGGCTATTTTAAATGACCTAAAGAGACACCTATTCATCTGTATGGTGCAAACTGTCAATGACTCAGACATGTAGAACCTTTAAAATGTTCTGACTTTTCTTTGTTCTTCAAAGCCTTGCGGTAATCATCATTCATTTCTATTGCTTTGATGGTTAGATAGCAAACTCCCAAGAAATCCAGGGAGACATTAACACATACAGCCGCAATTTCTAATAAGACAGCTATTTGCATACAAGATCAGCCACAATTTAAAATGTGTTGTGATAGATGTGGAAAGGGAATAACAGATTTATATTAGCATGTACAATACCAAGATTGTTTTCACAATTTAATTCCTTGGAGATTATGTCTCATCACCTTCTTTTGTAAAGAACACTGCATTCCCTGAGGAACTAACTTGCTCTGAGACCCAGCTAAACTAAAATATGGATTAATAAGATAATATTTATTATTTATGAATTCTGCTGTAGGAATGATTTCAGATGAAATCATCACAGAAGTTTCCGACATTCTTGAAACTTGATAACACATATTTAAAGAAGAAAAATGCTAATTTTATTTAATACCTAAATTGGATATTAAAATAATTCAGTTAATTTTTATCTAATTAAACTTTACACTCATTAGGACTTTTAAGATTAAACATAGCATTTTTGTTTTTAGTATGCTTTCTTAACCTGAATTTTCCAGAGCAATTTTGCCAACAGTATTTTTAAGCATTAATACGTGACCTTTAAAAACAAAGGTAGTATTATATTCAATCACCTTCCGACCAAGTTATTTTATTGCTCATTTATACCTTTTTATGAAATCCAGAAAGAACAAGTAAAGAAATAAGAAATCTGAAGCCTTCACATATGTCTCTGCTTCCAGAAAAAGCATTAAATCCAGACTGTGACATTTAAATATGTATCAAAACACAGGTTATTAAAAAAAGTTCAACCCATGACCACAGAAAAAATAATTATCTTAGTTTTTAAGGCTAAAAGAAATACATTTACCTAAGAAAACTCTTCGTTAAACATGAAGCTGTAGTTAGACAGAAAAGGTATTCGGTTATGGCTGGATCAAAGTTGAGAACCAATCATGAAAATACAACCTCATGCTAGATGCTGAAGATATAATAAACACAGAAGATACTTGTCCCTGATCTTATTGCACATTAACCGTTTCCAGAGTATTACAACTTTAAAGTTGTTCATTCACTTAACATACTTAAGTCATTGAAATGATGACACATTTCCTAGATAAAGCAAAAATCCTTAGTATAAAGAACCATTAATGATCTGAATTTGTCATTTGTTCCTTTCTTATGTTCCAGTGCACTATGAAATTCAGCTTTTAGTTCCATGACTTTGACAAGCTCATTCATGTTTCCAGGAATTTACTATGTTCTGCAATTTGCTTTAAATGTCCTTTCAATACATCCCCACTTGTGGAACCTATATATTTTCATATTGCACACAAGAGTCATCTCTGAGTAATCATTCAGCTCTTGCCTAAGAGGCATCATTCATGATTCAGATCTTCAGAGACAGTTCTCCACACTTAAGGAAATGAAAAAAAAAAAAGATAATTTGAAAGACTATCAAGTGTGAAGTGGACAAGGTATATACAATTATAACATTAAAATGCAACATTATAAGTAATGTTAATCATTTTGATATTATAAGTCATATTAATTATTTCAATTAATTTTATGTATTACTCATATTAATAGTATTATATCATCATTGAGACAAGCTATTACAATGAGGAACAAATTCTTACTGTATAAAACTGGAGTTAAACAGTTGTTATTCTAAAGTTTTCAGAGATCAAAGTGCCCAGTTCACCTACATTTTGACAAACTAATTTCCTTTACAGCTGCAGGTAAAGTATCTAAAAACTGAAATATGTGAAAAGATGATCTCTAAAATCCTGATCACTTGCCAACATTGATATGAAAATTTATATGAAAAGTAAGTACAGGACACTTATCTGTGTAAACCTAAAAAGTCATGTTCCAGGAAAGAAATCTTAGTTGTTGGGACTCATCTTTCAGCCAAACTAGGGAACTAAAACACAGTATTAGGAAATAGTGCTAGAACAAATATATTTCCTTATGAAAAACAAAACAACCAAAAATATTTAACCCCTATCTCATATTATACACAAAAATTAATTGAAGATAGATCATACAACTGAACAAAGTAGCTAAGACAACAAAGTTACTAGGGAAAATATTATATTCATGACTTTGTAGAGGCAAATATTTATTGAAGAAAACATAGTAGGATGTATCATAAAAGAGAAAAAAAGAATGAACTGGATTACATCAAAATTAATATTTGCTTATCAAAAGACACCAGTAAGAAAATAGGTTATTGCAGATAGATAGTATTCATAATGCATGTATCTGACAAAATAATTTGCATCCAGAAAGCATTTAAAAATTAATAATATAATGTATACAACCTAATAATTTAAAAAGGGGTCAAAAACTTGAACAGGAACTAGAAACTTCAGCAAATAAGATATACAAATGACAAGCACATGAAAAAGTTCTTAACACCAGTAGTAATTAGCAAAGTGCAAATTAAAATTAGAACTGAGATACTACTACATATCTACTAGAATGGTTCAAATAAAAAATAATTCATATACAAAATAATGAAGAGAATGTGGAGCAACTGAAATTTCTGGTACAACCTCTTTATAAAATTGGCAGTTCCTACAAAGTTAACTACCAGCAATTTTTGCACTTCTACTCCTAGACATTTATGTAAGAGAGATAAATGTATATGGTTACAAAAATACTTTCTACAAAAATGGTCATGGTAGCTTCATTCGTAATAGTTAAAAATTGGGGGCATGGTGGCGGGCGCCTGTAGTCCCAGCTACTCAAGAGGCTGAGGCAGGAGAATGGCATGAACCCAGGAAGAGGAGCTCGCAGTGAGCCAAGATCACGATCACGCCATTGCACTCCAGCCTGGGGAACAGAGCGAGACTCCGTCTCAAAAAAAAAAAAATGGAAGTAACCCCAATATTGATCAACTGAAGAGTTGAGAAACTGTGGTTTATTCATATAGTGTAATACTACCCAGAAAAAAAAAATACTAAAGATAGGCAGTAGAGATAAATCTCAATAATATTATGCTGAGAAAAAGAAGCAATGATGTCTCTGTACTTAAATGGTCAAATACAACCTAAGGGCTAAAGAATAAGTGAGAGGTGAGAAAGCAGAGATGAAAATTGCAGACCAATCCATTATAAAATAAATACAAGGAAGGAGACAGATAGCATAGTAAGTAGAAAGGAACTGAGGTTGAGGAAGAGTTTTGTTGTTGTTGTTATGCTTTGTTTTTACTCTTTAGGGCTTTTTTCTGATTAAAGATGAAAATTTGAGTTGGTCTAAATAATAATTGGGAGGAACAACCACAAAGTGAGAGGGTGAAAATACAGGAAAAAAAAAAAGTAACAATGAGGTTTCCAAGTAGAGTAGAATCCAGCATTCATTTCAAGTAATAATCATAGCACACTATGTCCGTCACTTTATCAAGAAAAAGAGAAAATAACGGGCAAAATTACACATAAGACTTGAGGTCTGGTAACCAAAAGTAGAGGGATATCTATGTAGTAGCTCTGTTTTCACTATGAAGTAGAAGGCAAGATTATCTCCTTATGAGAGAAAGGAAAGGTGGGAAGTTTGAAGGTTTGCAACTGTAGAGTTGGAATTAATGCTGTGGAGGAATGGAAAGAGTTGTCTTAAGAAAACAGGACTAACTGGGTGCAGTCACTTGTGCCTGTAATACCAGCTACTCTGGAAGCTGAAGTGGGAAGATCTCTTGAGCCCAGGAGTTTGAGACTGCTGTGAGCTCTGATCATGCCACTGCACTCCAGCTTGGGCAACAGAATTGAGGCCCCATCTCTAAAAAATAGAAAAATAAAAAATGAAAACAGGCTTCATGGGCATCACTAAGAGACCAAAAAAATTTGGTAACCATGAAGCTATTATAGCATTGGACTATCAGATTGCAAATAATATTTTCCTTTCTGAGTGCTTAGCTACTTAGTGCTGACATAGGGAAGGGTAGTCTACTAGAGTAAGCAGAATTTAAGTTTTCCCAGGTAGGCATGACAGAAAACTTTAGGATACCATAAAAAGTGGGTGACATGATATTCTATGGCATCTAAAGGTAGAAAAGGAAGTGAAGATAGTAGTGGTTTAGAGTTAAGCAGAAAGTGGACCAATCTTCGGACTTGATAAAGTTAAATAACCAAATTTGAAAGTAAAAAATAACCAAATAACAAAATTTAGGAGTAAAAAAATAACCAAAAACCAAATACTAGGAGTGAAAAATTAGTTATTTTACTAGAGGAAAGGTTATTAACAAGGTCACTAGTCAGTGTGAGTGTGAGGCAATTAATATTATTGAGATGGAGTAAGTTTTGGTCCAGAATAGGAAAACATTATGGCAGATGCGTTAAGGAACTGAAAGACCAGGATAATGCATATGTCATATGTCATACATATGTATATGTATGTCATATGTCATGCATATGTATATGTCATACATGTGCATTATGGGTACCCAGGATGGTAGCAGGATTTGGGTGAGGATGCAAAGAAAGACTCAGAGGTAGGAAGACTGAGAAGGGACCCGGATGTCCACAGACAAACAGCAAAAGAGAGAGGTAGAGGACACTACCGTCAAATGGAATGAATCACAAAGGAGCTGGTCTTTTTGTTTGATTTGTCTTGTTTGCTTTTATATGCAGGAAATGTAAATGTTCTGGAAGTGGCAATAAAAAATAAAATGATAAAAACCAACCTCTTGATCCACTGGTATATGAACAAAAGAAGAATAGTTTCCATTTAAGATGGCTTCAGGAAAGTGGTGTTTATAAGAAGAATCAAGTTTCAATTAACATCAAGAGGTAAAAGTAATAAAGCGTTTGGGATGAACTGGGTTCAAGGGGGATATAAAAAAATAGAGAGGAAAGGAAATAGCAAGCAGTCCATGAAAAACCAAAGATAATACAGAATAATATAGGCATAAGTATTTAGTGGAGGACGTATAACCAAATGGGTCAGGTAGGGCAGTGAGAAAAGTTAACAGGAATGTGTAGTATCTTGAACCAGCTTTATCTCAAAAATGCAATGAGTACTCAGGCCTCTCCAGGAGTCAGCTGTAGCCTTGGTAAATGGAGGAGTGCCAATCCCTCCAGGAAAGGTCAGCTGGCTAGAATTCAGCACCACAGAAGAAAGTCTCAGATCTCGAGTCTAGTTAGCATCACCTATTCATTGGGAGCAACTGAAGAGTCCAGATCAGCATTTGTCAAAGTATGGTCCATAATACCATTAGAGTTGTCTGGGATACTCATGAAAATGCATACTCCTGGGTCCCATCACAGTCCTACTGAATCAGAATCTTACGGGCTAAGGTATATGGGTCTCTAGTTCTGTTTTGTTTTGTTTTTAAATTTCCCGTGTGATTACTGTCACCATTTAAGTTTGAGAACCATTGATTATCTTTTTAACAAGGTCACAGGCAATTCTTTTGCATATTAGCATTGGAGAAACACAGCTGGAAGTAGATGGGAGGCCTGAGCAGGGACTGTGAAGCCTTGCAGCCTCTCTGTGGACCAGCAAGGCCTGGTTGGGGTGGCATGATCAGATTGTGGAAGTTTCTAATGATTCCCTGAAACTTTAGACTTTTTCTGAATTCAACAGGAAAATATAAAAGGATTTAGCGCAGTGAGGTAACCAAATCAAATACTTTTTAATAAGATTAGAAAGACAAGGAGGTTTGAAGTTAACTAAATAGGCTAGAAAAAAAGAAAAAATCCAGCTAGGTTCCAAAAGTAATCTACTAAGTGATAAATCAATGCAACAAGTAGAAAGGAAGTTCTATTTGGTGTTTTACTTTTTAGAATATACGAACAGCTTGGATGGGGGCAATGAGGCGAAGAAAAACTGAAGATGACAATGTTTTTAAATTTTAGTGATGGTTAAAATACAAAGTCCAGGCTTCACCCTTCAAAAATACCCAGTCAGTAATGTTGGGGAGTGGCCAAGGAAGCAGCATTTTGAACAAGCACTTATTCCCTGCCAGTTTTCAAATTCAGGTGGCTAGTGGACCGTACTTGGCAAATATTGGGTTAGAGAGATGATAATGTCATTAACAAAAACAGGTAATCTAGAAGTAGGTATGGGGTGGCTGATGAGGGTGGAAGAGCATTAGAAATCTACATTATAAAATGTTTAAAACAAGAAATAAGAAAACAAAGCGCTTGATTTTCCCAAAACCTAATAGAATTAATTAAACTAAACATAATTATGTCACAAACAACCCAGCCCCCACCAAAAAACACCCACAAATATTTCGCTTACTTTTATTTTAATGCTTTTTTAATGCACAGATTGTTGTGGCATCTGGACACATGACACACTTGAAAACAACACATTAAATTTATACTGCCCAGAATAGACAAAAAGCTGCTTTGTAAGCATCATCAACAATGCTCATCATTGGGGGAGGGGTGTGCTGCATTAGCTGGGTCCCATGGAATTATATTTTTAAATTCTAAACTTTTCACAAATATAAAAGTGATAGGTACTTCAAATCTGAAAGGCCACATGAGGGAGAGAACTTCTATTAAACAGAAATTTTTTCAAGTACAAAAATGATTGCTTTGATTCACCAAGGTTTGATTTCAACAGTATGGGAAATGTACTTGAGTTAATCTTCTGGATTATATTTGCAAAAGAAGATAGGTTAGTTAAGCTAGGATTGGTCTATGATATAACTTTTAGTAGTCAAACTAAAAAGTAATCACACAATTACATCATCCTTTAAATAAAGATTATTTTTTATGTAAACTGTTCCTTCTAAAAGTTTTAAAAGGTTACTAAATGTTGTGCACATGTACCCTAGAACTTAAAGTATAATAAGAACAAACAAACAACAACAAAAAAAGGTTACAATAGGCCGGGCACAGTGGCTTCCACCTGTAATCCCAGCACTTTGGGAGGCTGAGGCGGGCGGATCACCAGAGGTCGGGAGTTTGATATCAGCCTGGCTAACATGGTGAAACACGCCCTTCCCTGCCATCTCTACTAAATATACAAAATATTAACTGGGTGTGGTGGTGCACGCTTGTAATTCCAGCTACCTAGGAGGCTGAGGCAGGAGAATCACTTGAACCCAGGAGGTGGAGGTTACAGAGAGAAAGGATTGAGCCACTGTGCTCCAGCCTAGGTGACAGAGCGAGACTCGGTCTCCAAAAAAAAAAAAAAAAAATCACAATAATATGGTACCAAACAAATGAAACTGCAGACCCTGTTTTCAGGATTACAAAGTGCTGATACAAGAAGAGACACATATCCAAATATGTAAAAAGAACAAACATCTGCAATTCTGATGTAAAGCCAGTAAGGCAGGCAACTTGTACCACTGCATACTAAGAGCTTAATCAGACAAAATGAATGAGAAGAAGCAAGGGTACCATTAGCTTCAGGGATTCTGAGGGTCACAAAGGGCAGTTTCATATCCACTTGACTATTACCCAACAAACCTTCAGACTGCTTTTCCTGATGAGACAAAGAGTAATTGAAAACGGGGTTATTGATCTAAAGATCAAACCTTGAGTTTTCAATGCTTACAATCCCTCTAAATTGGATTATTTTAAGAAAATTAAATAAAACTCAGATCGTTTGAATTATCACATGAATAAAAAACTTTATTTCATCCAGCTGGTACCAAAAACCGAGCTAAAAAATGAAGGAAAACAATAAGCCCTAGACGTAAACATCTAAGATGGCATCTACTTTTATCTCTGTAATTCCTGACTAAACGGACATAATTTCTTTTATCATAATTCCTCTACATGAACTGCCTTTTCTTGGCTCTAATGGAATACTAGTGAATTCTTATGATTCAGATTTTTCAATAACTTTTTCTGAAACAAAGATTTACTAGCAAAAAAGGACACTGCCTTTATGTTTAGCCCAAATGTTAATTGCATTTGACTAAGAATTTCTGAGTAATACATCTGTGTTCAGTGTAAATGAAATGTTCTGATACACTCTAAATCTTATCAAAATCACTACTGATAACCAAGTTTGTTTTATCCAATGTTAAAATTTTTATTTTTCTTAATTTACATGCATTTTACATTGAAACAAAATGTGAACCAAGTTCCCAAAATTTGGTAGTTTCAGGATAAAATTACTATTAGTAAGTTTGGGAAGTCTACTGAAAAACTTTCCTGAGTCTCTACATGTGCTCTGTCAATCTAAGAGAGGGCTTACATAAGTCACATTGCCCAATGTTATTTGTCTGATTTCTCAAACAATGCACATTATCATCCTATGAAGCCTATGTTTCATGTAAAGTTTGGGAAATAGAAGCCTAGATTATTGGAAAGCTAATTAAAATGGATTATAACAGAAGGAAATAAGCATTTTGGTTAATGAATAAAAATATCAAGAACTGGCTAAGAGACATGTTTATCAATCATTTCCCCGAATGTCCTGTCATCAGAGACCTGTAATAGGATGACCATATAATTTACCATCCAAGCCAGAACACTTTTGAGAGTGAAAGAGGGCTCCATTCATTACATCAAGATAAATTTAAATCAGGACCATCCAGGACAGCCCTTGCACCAGCTATGAAGCACACAAGGACAGTTTACCACACACTATAGCTCAGTTAGTTTTCTCACCCATAAGGTGTTGCAGTACAAGGAAAGAATGGCAAGTCTTCTTTTAAAATGCTGCATTTCAGAAAACAGATTAGTATTTTAGGCAATACCTGAAACAGATATGAGAATATCACAATAGTAGGTTATGCTGAGATAGACTGTCCTTATTTACAAAATCATCCTGTGGCACATGGCACTACTGAATACTCTGTCATCAAACTTCAAGCCGTAGGCTTCCAAGTCAGCGCTTTCCTGATTCTCCTTCTACATTTCAATTTCTTCTTTACCTCTTTCATTAGCATTCTTCCTCTAGCTGCCTATGAAACTATGTCGTTTGTGTTCCCATGTTCCCCATAATTCATTCACTTTATATATTATGACCTCCTTGGGTACCTCATTCCCTCAAATATATTCCAAGGGCATATATATCGACCCCTAACTTCTTCAATCTTACATCTAGCATTATTCTAACAAAGCATAATCAACGTGAATTTCTCATTTTTTCCTTTAACTAGCAAGTTTCTCCTGTTTTCTACCTTATTTTTTTGTTTGTTTTAACTAAACTGACCAATATAGTGTTCTCATTGCAAGCTATCCTCTTCTAATGGTGTTAACTTGGATCACTTGATTAAGGTGGTACCTGCCTAATTTCTCCACTGAGAGAATTTAGTCTTTTCTCCTTTGTAATTAATAAGTATTTGATGTGGAGGTGCTTTGAAACTATGTAAATATCCTATTCATCAAATTTGCAACTACTTGGTTAGCATTTATTGATGTTTCTTGGTTAAATTAATTATATTCTGACAGGTGCCATGTGATGATTTTATAATTTCCTCCTTTCTTCCATATTTATTAGTTAGTATCCTACTGTATTAAAAAACATTTCCTTCTCTCCATTTATTTATTCATATATGTGTTTACAGCAGTATGTACTCATAGTTTTTTATTCAATTAGTTAGAACTAATGTATATCATTTTTAAAATTTTGATTCCCAAATTGTCCTGGATTTGGCCAGTGGAAGTTCCTTCAAGGTGGTATGTGTCCTTTTGGCATATCACCGTCATTATTTAAGAACCTCTTTATTTTCTGACATACAAGATATTCACGGTTTAGCGTGTGTTTTCCCTGCTCCTGCCCTGGAACCTGCCATTTCTCTAAAGGGCCCAGGTCCCCTTTAGTGGAGAATGGTTTTTAGAAAGCAAGATCTGGGGACAAGATATGTTCATTTCTAAAAAACTGATACTGTTCACAGGCCTTCTAAGTAGAGAGAGCTAGAAAATATATGTATTGGTATGAGCTCAGTACTTCCAATTTCCAATCCAACATCACAAGGCTCTCATTCTACTTCGCCCTTTCCATATTTAACATTAGGAAACCTGTCAGACATTATTATCAATATAAAGTTTTCATATTTAATTTTTCATATAATATTTTGTAAAACAATTAATACCTAAGATTTTTAAAATCTGTGAATCACCTATGAAACAAAGGATAATAACCCATTTGAATTAAATCTACAGAATAATTAACCTGTGCTCATATAGACCAACTTGGTGATAATCGTCATATCAAATATTAAATACCCCATAGAGATCTATCACCTTATTTTATACCTTACAGACATATGCTCCACACTATGGCAAGGAAAATGAGACTGTGCTTAAACCTACTACTGAAGGTGGCCATGGGGTCTGTTTCTCCTAAACATCTGACTGTCTGAAAAAGGGGTAGACAAAAGAATAAAACCAGTGTTCTTTGAAGATAAGGCATAAACATTCTAGATAGAAAACTAAAAGCATCATTCCTATGTGTAGCCACATACTGTGTGTTTACATAAGTATTTATACATTTAAAAACATAGCTTGTCTACATCAGATTGCTAACATTCAAGACATATACTGTGAAATCATGTTTCTGTATATTGATTCATCACTTAATCTAAGGTTCAAACACAATGATTCTCACACTTTTGACTATAAAATACACAGATAACATATCACTCACTGTACCTCCTTGATCTATTTTAGTGACAAACATCACTCATGCTAATTTTTAGTCATTTCTATATGTATTATCAATTTCAAGTAATTAGGTTTCCAAATTCAACAAAAACATCCTTAAGTGACTAGGAAAAGTCACTTAGGTCCACAAAGAGAGAACAGGAGAGAAAGTGTGAAAGAAATAAAAACCTCTATTATTTGTGTATTATTTTTGTAATGGTGATTATTTCAATGGTGAACTGAAAAAGCAAGTTCTAGTTCGGTACATGAGTAGTTTCTGAAAGATATTCAATGTTTATCCCTTGACAAAATAAAGAGTAGTAGGAAAATGTACCAGACAAGAAGGCATAAAACCTTAGCCATGTCTTTTCAATGAAAGACTAGATGCCATTGACAAAGTCAATCACTTTGCCTTCTTATACAATTGCTAAATTATCTTCCGATTTAAAAAAACATAAAATACATAAGCATATGTATCAGGCTAAGGGTAATTATTTTCACGCCTAGAAACACATCCTTGTATATTAAGACAGAACTAACAATAAGTACATAATTTTTAAGCATATATATCTTAAAACTAATGGAAATTATGTACACCGAAATAAGCTTAAGTATATAAGAGGAAACAAAGAGCTCAAGACAACAATAAGAATGCCCTTTATGGAAATTTTGCTTCTAGCATAATAGTTTCAAAATGCTGTATGACTTATTTTAAAAAGTTTTATTAGTAATTGAATGTCAAAAGTATAAAAACAACTGATATATATCCAATTTCATAGAAGTTGTACTAAATGCATTCATTACATTGCAGTCCCAGGTGATTATGGCATTAGCACTTTGCTAGTATTTGCAGACTGGTAGTTTTCAAACAGATTGTGGTATTATAACATATATTTATCAACTATGATGCAAATTATGCTTTTAAAATACCACCGGATTATTCTACTAGAGAAATACAATAAAGAATTTTGAGCTAAAAAAATTGAGAAAACAACACGGAAAAAGGTTAATGGAAATAAGCACTGGGCTATTAACAAATGTAACTCCACTATGTAGAAACAAATAAATAAGCAAAAATAGATGGAATAGTACAATACTAAAAAGCATAAATAGATTTCCTGTTACAATGGACTGATGGAGAAAATAATTTCCCAAGTATAGACTGAAATACAAACAAAAAACCAGAAGTTCTACTTTGTGCCAGCTTTTTATCTTTCATCTTTCATCTCCTATTCCCTAATTCCCACTCTATCAAACCCATAATGCCTTTCATAAGGTATTTCATTTAAAGAGATGTCAAAGTTCTGCTTGATAGTTAATTGTTGGCCTTTTTAAGAGCATTCAGTCTCACAAAAAATAACAAACAGAAAAGCTAGCAAATAAAATATGAAAAATACAATTTGAAATAAACTGTTCAAGAGTAATAAAAGATTCCAATTTTGTCAATGTTGTGAACTACAAATATTGAAACACTTCGCCTGCAAAATGTTTAGAAATTATTGCTAAAATAAAATAATCAGGATTTTGGTTAAAAGCGTGTTCATTCTGTGAAAATTAACCACCTACATATTCTGTTTTGTGCATATTGCTTTATGTACAGTATTATACATTCACAGAAAGTTTTGAAAAATTAGTAATGTAGCTAAAGTAATGCTTAGGGTAAGCATAAATTAGAAAAGACAAAATATTGAAAAATAATGAACCAAATTTTTTCTATTAAAAAAAGAATAAAGGCCTTCAAATTATAAAAAGGCATAAACTAAAAGTGATAAATAATTAAAGAATAAGAAAAATACATAAACAGTATTAGAAATAAAAATATATATATGACTCAATATTCAGCAGATTAACATTATATAACAAGAGGATTCTATTAAAAATGCCATATCAATAAATTTAAAAAATAAAATAAAAACACATTTCTTAAGAAACAGACTTACCAATAGCAGCTGAAGAACGTACAGATCAAATATAATAAAATTGAATGGAACTATCTTTTTTTTAAGTCAATCAATGTTTAAAAAATCTACCTTTAAAAAATAAGATACATACACATACACACACAAAACAGCTAAGACTAAATGGTCAACAGGGAAGTTTTATTAACCATTCAAGGAACACATAATCCCTACAACAAGCTTTATCAGGTATATAAAATAATAAACTATTTTGAAGCCTAAATATTGGCACACTTCGCAACTCATTTCATAAGGCTAATCGAATCTTCAAATGAAAACAAGGCAAGGTCATTATAAGAATGAAAAATTATCGGCCAGGCGCGGTGGCTCAAGCCTGTAATCCCAGCACTTTGGGAGGCCGAGACGGGCGGATCATGAGGTCAGGAAATTGAGACCATCCTGGCTAACACGGTGAAACCCCGTCTCTACTAAAAATACAAAAAACTAGCCGGGCGAGGTGGCGGGCGCCTATAGTCCCAGCTACTCCGGAGGCTGAGGCAGGAGAATGGCGTGAACCCGGGAGGTGGAGCTTGCAGTGAGCTGAGATCCGGCCACTGCACTCCAGCCCAGGAGACACAGCAAGACTCCGTCCCAAAACTCCGACCAAAAAAAAAAAAAAAAAAAAAAAAAAAAATGAAAAATTACAAGCCAATCTTACTTATGAACAAAGATATAAAAATCCTGAACATAGTATTAAAAAACCAAATCCAGTATGTATAATCTTAATGGTAAAATTTTCCGTGATGAAACTGAACTAATCACAAAAAATGCAAGGACAATTTAACATTAGATATTATCTTAATAATACACTTCTTGTTAACTGATTAAAGGGGCAAAATACTGACAGACCTCAATCAAAACAGAAAAATAAAAGTTACATTCAATACCCATTCACTATTACAGGGAGAGAAGAGGAGGAAAGATACAGGATGAACAGAGGGAGGCAGGAAGGGAAAGAGCAAAGGAATGTACTAAATAGAAATAGAGAAGTACTTTTTACCCTGTTGATACATAGGCAAACAGACAAAGCAAAGATTATCCTTAATAGAGAAAAATTAAAAGTCCTCTTTTAAAAATCGTAAGCAAGACAAAGACATTGCAGTGAGAGATCCAGATAGCACAGTGAGACAAAAGGGGAAAGAGCACAGGGCATTGGAAAGGAAAAAGAAAACATTATGATTCACAAATAATATGACTCCCAGGTGGCAAAGTGGAGAGAAACTACAGACAAATATTTGAATCTGTGTATAATTATTTATAAGAGCTCAGCCAGGTTATGATATATAAACTTTATACATAAAATTCTAATTTACTATAGCAACAAAATCTATAAAGTAGCTATAAATATTATGAATACCTTTAAAAAATATATGCATGACCACTTAATGAACTGTTACAGGAGCTCAGATTATTGCAATAAGGTAAGAACAATAATTAATAAAATATTTGAGGGAGCAATGTGGCAATACCCAGTCAAATTAAAGATTATGTACATACAATAACCATTAATTCAACTGCTAGTTATATGAACTAGAAAAACAATTCTACAGTGCACAAAAACACTAGTAAGTACACTCACTGAAAATGTTTTTAATAACAGCAAAAAAGAAAAATAAACTCTATATGTCTACATAATTTATTCATAAGTCAAATATAAAGCGTTAAAATGTGTGAACAAAGAGACATGTATTCATATACTTACAAAACAATTTAAAACATGCAAATCAATAGTCAATATTATTTAGGGAAAAATATACATACATATACCAGCATACACATGCACACCCAAATGATAAATGCCAAATTCTGTGGTTATATAGCAGGAATGAGGAAGATACAATTAAGATAGCTTGTACAGGGTTACTTATTTAATCAGATTTGTTGACAGTATATTGTTGGGTCTTGCTTTTTTAACCCAGTTGAAAATATGTGTTTTGAATGTACAGTTAAATTCATTTTATTTAATGTAATTATCGATATGTTTGCATTTATATCCACCATCCTACAATTTATTTTCTATTTGTCCCATCTGCTCTTATCTCATCTTCTTTGTTCTTTTTTACTTGCTTCTTTAGGATTAATTGAGCATTTTTTAGTATTTTATTCCATCTTCACTTTTAATGTATTAGTGATTCCTCTGTTTTACATTTTTAGCTGTTACTCTAGAATTTATAATACATATTATGTAACCTTTCATAATCTATCTTCAAATAATGTTATGCTACTCTACATATTATATAAGACCTTGCAACAGTAAACTTCCAATCTCAACCCTCTATCCTTTGGGATATTATTGTCATATATTTACATCTATATTTTTATCAACATACACCATATTTTTGCAGTAAAGAGTCAACATATCTTTTTCAAAACCTTAACAATGATAAACATGCCTTTTCTATTTGCCTACATATTTACCATTTCCAGTATTCTTTGTTCCTTGTGGTAAATTAATGTTTCATTTTCCTTTTTTCTGAAGAACACCTTTAACATTACTTGCAGTACAAGTTTTTGGGCAACAAATTCTCTCAGCTTTTGTTTAGAGACAAAAACTTTTATTTCATCTTTAATTTTTGAAGAATATTTTTCTTCAAATAGAATTCTAGGGTTCTAGAGTCACAACTATTCTTAGAGTACTTGAAAGCTAACACTCCTTTGTCTACTGACTGGGATAGCTTTGTGGAACAGTCTTCAAACTTATCTTTAAGTTTATCTTTTTATATTTTAAAATATTTAATTGATATGTATATATATTTGAGGTGTACAACATGATTGGATATACGTATACAATTTGTAATTATTATTACAATCAAATTAACACATCCATTACCAACCATTTTAAATTTATCTTTAGTTTATATTCCTCACCCATACTGGCTACTTTTAATGATTTTTGCATCATTGTTTTCACCAATTTAATTTTGATGTGTTTTGGTGTCTGTTTGTCTATTTTTATAATGGTCAGGCTTCTCTGAGCTTCTTATATGTATCATTTTGTAGTTTTCATCAAATTTGGAAAAACTTCTGACATGATTTCTTGAAATAACTTTTTCTTCCTTCCCCGTGCCTGCCACTATTCTGACACTACATCTACACATATATGACACCATGTATTGTCTCATAAGTAACCGAGGCACTGTTAATTTTTGTTGGGGGGGGGCAATTATTCACTCTGCCTTTCATTTTGGATCAGTGTTACTGCGATACTTTCAAGCACACTGAACTTGTCTTCTGCAGTATCCAATCTGCTGTTAATACCACAAAGTGAAATTTTTAATTCAAAAAGTATGCTTTTTGCCACTAGAAGTTCCTTTGATTCTAATAACTTCTATTTTCCTCTTATGTTAAGTTTTTCTTTAAATATTTAAAAATACAGTAACTGATTACATTTTTTGCTGGTAGTTCTACCATATCTATCATTTATAGATATATTTCTATTGACTGTTTTTCTCTTGGTTATGAATCACACTTTCCTGCTCTGTGGCATGACTAGTAATTTTTACCAGATGAGGGAACTGTAATTGTTAAATTGTTTAATGTCTAAATGTTATTTTATTCTTTTAAAACATTTGGAGCTTTTTGTTGAGAGCAGAAAGAGAGTTAAAATCAGTATGGTCAGGTTTTACTTATGTTTTTTCTAGGTTGCATCTAAGCAACCGTTAATCTAGGGATAGATCAGCCTACTTCAAAACATTATCCCCAATGGGGCCTCAACTAAATGCTCTAGTTGATTATGAAGACATGCCATTCTGAGTGGTCAAAACCTTAATATTTCCCCACTCTGTGTGAGCTCACAGAATTGTTTTATTGGTGAATTTGAGAGAAGCAAAGGGGCTAGAATGGCTTTACCCAGCAGGGTAAACAGCAGCTCCACACAGCCAAAATGCCTACCCAATGACTCCATAAGGCAGGAGGACTCCCAGCTTCATGGATGTCAGAGACATGAAGGGATATCAGAGAAGGAAAGAAGCCACACTGGCTTTGCCCAGGAAGGTAAGCAATGGATCCACACAACCAAAAAGCTCACCCTACAACCCTGCCCAGGCAAAGAGATGCCCTCCTCCAGAGATCTTGGAGAAGCAAAGGGGCTATACCTACTTGACCTGGGAAGGCAAGTAGTGGCTCAACACAGCCAACAAATCCACCCTACAACCCTACTCAGGCAGGGAGATTCCTGCCTCTGTGCATTTGGGAGAAATGTAGGCACTAGTCCTGCTTGATCCGAGAGGTCAAACAGCCACTCAATTCAGCCTAATGCCCATTCCGGGGTACCACACCCAGAGGGTAGCAAGCCCTCATCATGTGTTCCTAAGGAGCATAGCTTCAGGTCCCACCTGTCCAGAACAGTAACTCCACCTAACCTTGCAGCCTGCACCCTTACCCAACCACAGATCCCAAATAGCAGACTTACCCAGACAAAGAATATGTCTTATATCTGGGCTGACCAGAAGCCATTGGAGTACCCAGCCAGCAGCTCCACCTAATAAGAAAGCCTGGTCAGTGGTCTCACCAGTCAGCAGAGCCCAGAGAGTAGCATTATCTGATATCAGAGCAAAGGTAGTGCCCAGCCAACTAAAGAATACACAAATTATCTTCGGGGTCATCACCAGGTGGCCCTTCATGAATCACAGGCTAGACAAAATAATGAAATTCTCTCTGTGTCGAAGAACTCCTATAAATGCGAGAAGAGAGGGCTGTCTTCTCAAATGTACAGACCTATCAAGAATCACCTTAAATGTAAATGGATTACATTTTCCAATTAAAGGACTTAGAGTTGCTCAACAGATTAAAAAAAAACAAAAGACCCAACTGTATACTGTCTGCAAGAGAATCACTTCACTGTCAGGGACACAAACAGACTGACAGTAAAGTAACAGAAAAAGATATTGAATGCAGATGGAAAGCAAATGAGAGTGCAGTAGCTATACTTATATCAAATAAAACAGACTTTAAATTTTAAAACCATAAAAGAGACAAAGAAGGTCATCATATAATGATAAATGGGTTTTTCTAGCAAAAGGACATAATATTTGTAAATATATATGCACCCAACATTGGCGCACCAAAATAAATAAAGCAAATATTGTAGATATAAAGAGAGAAATTGACTCCAACACAATAATGGCACAGGACTTCAATACAACACTTACAGTAACGGACAGATCATACAGACAGAAAACTAACAAGGAAACATTGAATTTAAGCTGCACTCTAGGCCCAAAGAACCTAACGATGTTTACAGAATATTCCAACCAACTGCAGAAGAATATACATTCTACTCAACTGCACATGGAACATTTCCCAGGATAGATCATATGTTAGACCACAAAACTAGTCTTAATACATTTAAGAAAACTAAAATAATATCAAGTATCTTTCTGACCACAATTGTATAAAACTAGAAATCAATAACAAGAAGAACTTTAGAAACTTTACAAATACATAGAAATTGAACAACATCCTTCTGAAAAATGAATGGGTCAATGAAGACATCAAAAGGGAAATTTATTTATTTATTTATTTATTTATTTATTTATTTATTATTTATTCTGACACAGAGTCTCATTCTGTCACCCAGGCCAAAGTCCAGTGGCGTAACCTTGGCTCACTGCAACCTCCCCCTCCTGGGTTCAAGCAATTCTCCTGCCTCAGCCTCCTGAGTAGCTGAGATGACACGTGCCTGCCACCATACCCAGCTAATTTTTGTATTTTAGTGGAGACAGGGTTTCTCCATGTTGGCCAGGCTGGTCTTGAACTTCTGACCTCAGGTGATCTGCCCACCTTCGCCTCTCAAAGCTCTGGGATTACAGGCATGAGCCACTGCACCCGGCCAAAAGGGAAATTTGAAAATTTCTTGAGACAAATAAAAATACAACACATTGAAATCTATGGGATACAGCAAAAGCATTTCTAAGAGGTAAGTATAGAGCAATAAATGCCAGCATCAAAAAAGAAGATCTCAAATAAACAATGTAACATTGCACCTCAAGGAACTAGAAAAATGAACAAATGAAACATATAATCAATAGAAAGAAGGAAATAAAGATCAGAGCTGAAATAAATAAAATAGAAACTTTAAAAAACTAAAATTCAGAAAGTCAACAAATGAAGAGTTGGTTGCTTTTGAAAAGATAAACAAAATTAACAAACTCTTAGCCAAACTACCTTTTACAAAAAGAGAAATGACTTAAATAAATTAATGATGGAAAAGAAGGCATTACACTGAAATCACAAAAATGCAAAAAGTCACAAGAGATAATTAGGAACAATTATATGACAATAAATTGGATAATATAGAAGAAATGGATAAACTCCTGGAAACATAAAACATACCAAGACTGAATCATGAAGAAATAGAAAATCTGAACAGAACAATAATAACTAACCAGCTTAAATTAGCAATAGAGTCTCTCATCAGTGAAAATCCTAGGGCATGATAGCTTCCCTGTTGAATTCTATCAAACATTTAATAAAGAACTAATACTAATTTTATTTAAAATATTCCAAATAATTGAAGAGGAGGGAATACTTCCATACTCATTCTATGAGACCATAATTACTCTGATAATGAAATCAGACAAGGATGGAACAAAAAAAAAAGATAACTACTCTGATGATTATAGAAGCAAAAATCCTCAATAAAATACTAGCAAGAGCACATTAAAAATACCATTAATTATGATCAAGTGAGATTCACCCCATGATGCAAGGATGGTTCAACATATGCAAATCAATGAATATTATACATCACATTAACAGAATTAATGACAAAATCCATATGATCTTTTCAACAGATGCAGAAAAAGCATGGTACAAAATTCAACATCCCTTCATGATAAAAACCCTCAACAAATTAGGTATAAAAGGTATGCACCTCAACACAAGGCCATATGTGGCAAACCCACAGCTAATATACTGAATGTGGAAAAGTTGAAAGCTTTCCTCTAAGATCTGGAACAAGACAAGGATGCTCACTTTTACCACTTCTATTTAACATAGTAATGGAAGTCCTAGCCAGAGCAATTAGGCAAGAGAAAGAATTAAAAGGCCTACAAGTTATAAAGGAAGAATTTAAATTGTGCCCATTTGCAGATGACATTATCTTATATGGAGAAAATACCAAAGACTCCACTAAAGCTGCAGGATTTGAATTCAACACACAAAAATCAGTAGTATTTCTTCTTTTTTTTTAGATAGAGTCTCACTCTGTTGTCCATGCTGGAGTTCAGTGGCACAATCTTGGCTCACTACAATCTGCCTCCGGGGTTTGAGCAGTTCTCCTGCCTCAGCCTCTCAAGTAGCTGGGTCTACAGGTGCGTGCCACCATGCCTGGCTAATTTTTTGTATTTTAGTAAAGACCAGGTTTCACCATGGTGCCCAGGCTGGTTGAACTCCTGAGGTTAGGCAATCCGCCTGCCTCAGCCTCCCAAAGTGCTATGATTGTAAGCACGAGCCTCTATGCTTGGCCAACAAAAATCAGTAGTATTTATATATACTAAAAGCAAACTATCTACAAATGAAATGAGGACAACAATCCTATTTACAATAGCTAAAAAAAAATGGAACACTTAGTAATAAGTTAAACTAAGGAGGTGAAAGCTCTCTGCAGTGAAAACTATTTTTAAAAACTGATTAAAAAATTGAAGACATAAGTAAATGGAAAAGTATTCCATGTTTATGAATTGGAAGAATTAATATTGTTAAAATGTCCATATTACTCAATCTACAGATTCAATGCAATTCCTGGCAAAATATCAATCACATTCTTCATAGAAGTGGAAAACAACTATTTTAAAATTCATATGGACCCAGAAAACACCCTGAATAGCCAAAGCAGTTTTCAGCAAAAAAGAAAAAAGCTAGTGGCATCACATTACCTGACTTCCAAATATGCTATGAAGCTACAGTAACCAAAACAGCATGGCATTGGCATAAAAACAGACAAGAGACAATGAAACTGAATAGCGAATCCAAAAATAAATCCATACATTTACAGCCAATTGATGTTCAACAAAGGTGCCAAGAACACACAATAGAAAAAAAGCAGTCTCTTCAATAAATGGTGCTGGGAAAAGTGAACATCCACATGCAGAAGAATGAAGCTACATTCCTATCTCTTGCCATATACAAAAATTAAATCAAAATGAATTAAAGACCTGAAACAATAAAACTGCTAGGAGAAAATAGGGAAAACATCATACTGGACACACATTGGATTGAGCAAGGATTTTCTGGGTAAGACCGCAAAAGCACAGGAACAAAAGCAAAAAATAGACAAACGGGATTCTGCTAGAAGCTTTTTAGAAGAGGAAAAAGCAGAGGAAATAATCAATAAAGAGAGAACCTACAGAATGGAAGAAAATATTTGTAAACTATAAATCTGACAAAGTGTTAATATCCAGACTATAGGAGAAAGTCAAACAACGCGATACAAAAAAATACCCCAAATAATCCCATTTTGAAAATGTGCAGAACACCTGAAGAGACATTTCTCAAAGGAAGACATACAAATGGCCAACAGTTACATGAAAATATCATTAATCATTAGGAAAATGCAAATCAAAACAACAAGACAGCACCTTACACCTGTTAAAATGGCTATTATCAAAAAGATAATTAAAAAGTAACAAATATGTGGATGTGGAGAAAAGGAGAACTCCTACACACTGTCATGGGAATGTAAATTAGTACAGCCATTATGGAAAAGAGTATGAAGTTTCCTCAAAAAAAAAAAAAAAAAATAGAACTACTATATGATCCAGCAATCCTACTGTTGGGTATATATTCAAAAATAAATAACATCAGTTTGTCAAAGAGGTGTCAGCACTCCAATGTTTACAACAGCACTATTCACAATAGCCAAGAGATGAAATCAACCTAAGTGTCTATAAACGAATGAGTGGATAAATAAAATGAAGAACATATATGGAATAAAATACTATCCACCCATAAAAAAGAATGAAATCCTGGCACTCATGGCAACATAGATAAATCTTGAGGACACTATGTTATGAGAAATAAGCCAGGCACAGGAAGACAGCTACAGCATGATTTCACTTACATGTGGAATCTAAAGAAGTTGATCTCATAAAAGTAGAAGGCAGAATGGTGGTCAACAGAGGCTAGCAATGGAAAAGGAGGAGGGTACAGATAAATTTTGGTTAACAGTACAAAGTTACAGTTAGAAGGAATAAATTCTGGTGTTCTATTGTAGATTAGGATAACTAAGGTTAACAATATCATATTGTATATTTAAAAATAGCTAGACAAGAGAATTTTTAATGTTCTCACCACAAAGAAACGATAAATATATAAGGTGATGGATATGTTGCCTAAATGCCCTGATTTGATTTTGCACAACGTATGCATGTATTAAAACATCTTACTATACCCTGTAAATATGTATATTTATTAAATCTTAATAAAACAAAGTTAATACATAAAAAAATTAAATAGCTAATGAGTGCTAACTGTGATGTAGGTACTGTCAAAGGCATATTTACATATGATAAATAATTTTTAAAGAAGTTGGCCAGCTGCAATCATTATCCATTATCCTATGTTGGGCCCAATTTGTGTATGTCACCTGATTCACTCCTACTGCACTCTCAGTCACTTGCCCAATGGACAGCACCAGCCATTACCTTCAACTCATTTTCCAATACCATTGATTGATGTGGCTTCCTCTATAGTGAAGACGAAGGCACAGCCCTGTCACCACTTTCACAGCTACAGCAATATCTACACCATGACCCATGGAAGTTCAGTTCCTCCTGCTACCTCCAGATTCCAGTGAAGCCACAAAGCATATAGTGTAGGATCTAACTTCCCCAACAGTTGACTACTGGGGTCAGGGGACACAATCTGAAAGTATAGGGACAGCAACATACCATAAGGTGAGCTTTGACCAATGTGAAATGAGAGATAGGAAGATGTTGGCAGATAAATTATTTTCCTTCCTCAATCTAACTGACTCGTCCTGTACAGCCTGTCTGGAGATGCTTCACATGACTAAGCAAGAGTCTGTGTTTGCTCATGCAGCTGTGGACAGCTTAGTAACCAACTTACATTTGTTTTTTCCTCCTTATGTACCATACAGGTATGTATATAGATACATATTTGTTCAAAGATTATATGCATGTGCAGGCGTGGATATTCATTCTAGTATTAGCATATGCCCCAAGAGGTAGCTACATATATTAAATTTAGGATATAAAATACAGTTAATTGTCAACTATTTTAAAAAGTACTAAAATATGTCCAGAAAAAAGCAACATTTCTAATTAAAAATAGAAGCAAAGAATAGAAAATAAAAAGAAAAAATATATCTTAACTTAAATAATATAACTAAGAACTAAAAATAAAGTTACTTTCCCAGTGAAAATATGCTCTGGACAGAAAAAAAAATGACTAAAATATCAAAATGGAAAATTAGAAAGTGGTCTACTTAATAACAAAGGCTAAGTCTTAATGAAAGTCTACTACATTTCCTGGGATAATTTGATGATATAAAGAAAATAATGAGTAAATTATTTCTCAAGTGTGATATATCTAGGAAATAGATCAGTGAAACAAAAAGAGTAATATCACAGCATACAAACAGAAAATTCACATATAGACGGAAAAAATCACAGTTTACATTGCATTCATGTTTAAAATCAAACATCACTTTTTCACATTTTGAAGATTTCCCCCCCTAAATATGGAAAGAAAAACAAGTCAGAGCTTTAATATAATATTTTTTTTCCAACCTGGAACAGCTGCAAAAAACAAATCTTTCTGGAGATAAGCTTGGTTATAAATATCAACATTCCCTTTAAATAAGGGAGTCCAGTTTTCATACCATCTGCTTCTTTCTAAAAGGGAAAAAGTATGAAAATCATAAACCAGGACATTCCCTTTCAAATAAGGCATTTAAAAATGAAATGTAGTAAAAAGGCTATGAACTACTCTGAACTCCTATCTTTAAAATTGCCCTATTTAGCTCATATCAGAAAATGGGATTTTTTGAACGCAAACAACTTTTATTCAATGAATAAACTGCCTAAAGCAATTAATATTTTTAAGTGTTGTTTTCTAATTTTTTCACATTACTGGCCATAATAATAATCTTTGATTATTATTTCTCCTTTATGTGTCATACTCCCTACCATTTACTTTTTATTTATTTATTTATTTATTTATTTATTTATTTATTTATTTATTTATTTATTT
>NC_045440.1:93751076-93757458 GCF_002776525.5 Piliocolobus tephrosceles
TTTATTTATTTATTTATTTATTTATTTATTTATTTATTTATTTATTTTTGAGACGGAGTCTCTCTCTGTTGCCCAGGCTGGAGTGCAGTGGTGAGATCTCGGTTCACTGCAAGCTCCGCTTCCTGGGTTCACGCCATTCTCCTGCTTCAGCCTCCAGGTAGCTGGGACCACAGCTGCCGGCCACCTCGCCCTGCTAATTTTTTTGTTTTTGTATTTGTAGTAGAGACGGAGTTTCACCGTGTTAGCCAGGATGGACTCAATCTCCTGATCTCGTGATCCGCCCGCCTCGGCCTCCCAAAGTGCTGGGATTACAGGCGTGAGCCACCACACCTGGCTCATTTATTTTTTTAACCACAAGTGTCACCTCTACTTTTTCTAAAAGTTTTTTAGAGCCTAAAGACCTCCATATTACCTCTTCCAGTACAAAAATTTAATTATTAACAGACTGGACTTTTAATACAGATTCTATCCTCTGCAAAAATCCTTCCTATGCCTCTCTCAACAGTGTTTTGTTTGTTTGTTTGTTTATATACTTAAGTTAGGACTTAATATTAAAGCCTTCTTTCGTGGCCGGGCACAGTGGCTCATGCCTGTAATCCCAGCACTTTGGGAGGCCGAGGTGAGTGGATCCCCTGGGGTCAGGAGTTTGAGACCAACCTGGCTAATGCGGTGAAACTCTGTGTCTACTAAAAATACAAAAAATTAGTTGGGCATGGTGGTGGACGCCTATAATCCCAGTTACTAGGGAGGCTGAGGCAGGAGAATCACTTGAACACGTGAGGCAGAGGTTGCAGTGAGCCAAGATTGCACCACTGCATTCTAGCCTGGGCAATAAGAGTGAAACCCTGCCTCAGAAAAAAAAAAAAAAAGAAAGAAACCTTCTTTTTTCTTTTGCCCTTCATTATTTTTCATTCTTTGTTAATAGCCTTGTGAATGAACACTTAAATTTTTCACTGTACCATATCATTACTATTTCAATAATGAAACCCATGAACTACATCCATTACTTAATTCTTTAAAATATTCACAAGAAAGAATTAATACAAGATGGTTTACCAAACAGAGCAGTCCGGAGGGTTTTACTGGTTACATCTAACATAAAGGAATATTAAGTGTAGTAACACTGAGATCACTTGAGGGATAGTAGAAGAAAAATAAGACAGGAAAAACATGTCATCTTCTATTTTAACAATATATGTGTTTAGTCAATTCCCTGAATTACAGTGATAGGATTCTGAAAGGCTACTGAAACAAATGCACATAGGGAGCCCTGACATAATTAATTCTCCTTTTCATATTCATTCTCTCCCTTATTCTTTTTCTCATACACATAAAAACACACCCATATACTGCAAACAAAAAGAACAAAACTGAATTTTTAATCAGGAGCATTTGTAGTAAAGGCACAAAGATTATGCTTACATTTATCCTTCATAGGAAAAATACATCCTAGGACCATTTCTTGTTTTTTAATTCACCTTTATTCTGTTTTAGCTATGGACCACCTAGGTCTTTAATTATAGAAAACAAAGGTGCTCTACAAATGGCAAATGACATTTAATTGCTTACTTGGAATGCTGCATCTTGAGTAAAGAGGAAGGAGAGAGACAAATTTCGCCACAGTAATGGTCAACAACATTTAATCTCTAAGTATTTAAAACAAATGATCATTTTACGGCAATCAATATTTCCTCCTTCTCATGATTAATGTAGATATTATGAAATGAAGTGAACAATGAGATTATCAGTGTTGCAACAGAGAAGTTGTTTTACCTTATACCTATCAGCTAGTTTAAAATATTTAAAAGTTCTTTTCATATTAAATTTAGTCCACTGTTTATTTCCTCACTTCCCTGAACAAGAATGCAAGGATCTTTGTTTTTACACTGAAGAATCTCAAACAATAAGGACAATGTCTGCACATAGTATATACTCAACAGACATTTTTGAGTAAAAAAATTATCCAAAAGACAATTACGTTAACTTGAAACATACATATTTGATGTTTAATTATTGTAAGCTTAATGGAAAATGCTTTGAGTTTTCAAATATAAGCAATTATTAAGTTTAGCCCAGTGCTGCCTCCTTATATATTCTAAATTTGACCTAATTGTTTCTCTGTGCACAGTAAACTGTAACCAGGTCTCTCTGTGCACAGTAAACTGTAACCTTTCCATGTGTAAATGGACTGCAACAGACTTTTGTGCCAATCACTGAGTTTTGGCCAAAGGTGGCCAACTGTTCAAACCAGGCTCAAATGAGGTAAACACCAAGCTGTAACCAATCTGGCTGTTTCTGTACCTAATTTCCGTTTTCTGTACATAACTTTCCTTTTTCTGTCCATAAATCTTCCACCACGTGGTTGTGCTAATCTCTCTCTCAGCTTATTCTGGCTTGGGAGGCTTCCTGATTAGACAATTATTCTTTGCTCAATTAAACTCGTTAAATTTAAATTGTCTAAGTATTTTCTTTTAATGTTATATTTTATGAGAATCTGAGCCTGATAAAGGGTAGGTTAACTCTTCCTTACTTGTTTCCCTTCTGATTTTGGTCCTTTTTGGTGATTAAGATAGGCGTATTTAGGTACAATAAGAATACCTATTTCATATGGCTATGTTGTAATGGTTAAATTAAATAATTTATATTAAGTGCTTCTCACACAGTAGGTGCTCAATAAATGTTGTAATCATCATTACATCATGCTGGTTTAATTGATTACTATTGAGGCAGTATGCAGTCCAGAAAGAAAGAAAGAAAGGGGGGGGGTGGGGGGGAAGGGGGGGAGAGAGGGAAGTTGATGATCTCACACTCATTTTTGAGTTCCATGTATTTCAGGTTCTTAGGATATAAGAATGGTCTCAAAATACACTAAACCTATAACAACTTAATTAAATATACAATGTATAATTTCTGCTATTATTTGATTTTTTAAATATCTTCTATCATCAGCTAAGTGGCTTCCACAAAAGTATCTTTGGATGATTTTTAAAATGCCAAATTATGTATGCTATCTTATTGTTCATACATGTTTGAAACTCTGGATTAGTAGAGCAACAGTTACATTTAGAAGGTAAATGTTTTTATATACACTGGTTCATCCTGAGGACAGACCTTTTTTTTTTTTATTATTATTATACTTTAAGTTCTAGGGTACATGTGCATAACGTGCAGGTTTGTTACATATGTATACTTGTGCCATGTTGGTGTGCTGCACCCATCAACTTGTCAGCACCCATCAACTCATCATTTACATCAAGTATAACACCCAATGCAATCCTTCCCCCCTTCCCCCTCCCCATGATAGGCCCCGGTGTGTGATGTTCCCCTTCCCAAGTCCAAGTGATCTCATTGTTCAGTTCCCACCTATGAGTGAGAACATGCGGTGTTTGGTTTTCTGTTCTTGCGAGAGTTTGCTGAGAATGATGGTTTCCAGCTGCATCCATGCCCCTCAAAGGACACAAACTCATCCTTTTTTATGGCTGCATAGTATTCCATGGTGTATATGTGCCACATTTTCTTAATCCAGTCTGGAGGACAGACCTTTTTAAGAACAGAGTGCTGTGGTGTATTTCAAAATGATTCCTTTTCCCCTCCCCCAGGAATTTTCGTCAGATATTTACTATGAGAACCTAGTCTCACAATATGTATGTATTTACATACTTAATACACGTACGTATGTACATACAAAGGCTTACACACTAGTCCCCATTTTTAAAGCTGCAAACTTAATCTCTAATCATTGTGGGAATTTGCAAATTATCCTCCAGTCTAAGAAAAAATTTCTCAGGTAAACACTTCTACAATTCTTTATTCTGCATTCTCTTCAGGAGTTGTAAACTTCTTGATGTTTTTTCTACTAAGTCTGTAAGTCACAATTCCTCTTACATACCCACTACATGCATTGTGCAGGTCAATGCTGTTCCTCTTACTAGAGCAATAGCCTGACTTTAGATAAAACTGGTTCTGCCATAAAAGGCTCAAACTTTTAATTTCCAATGATAAGTTTAGCAACTCAAATATTTAAAATAACCCTAGGTCTAATACATAATGGCAAACAAGAAATACAATTTTAGAAAAGCCCTTATAGTACATTCCAACCAATATCGTCCAACACCTTTAAGAAAATGTCCACAAATATTCTACTTTTCTATTTTCTTTTTGAATATTAAACTTTAGTATAACATTATACAGATCTCCCTCCATAACCATCGGGGGTTGGTTCCAGGATTCCTGTGGAAACCAAAATCCACAGGTGCCGGAATCCCTTACATAAAATGGTGTAGCATTTGCATTAACCTGTGTTGTACATTCCCCTGTATTCTTTAAATCATCTTTAGATTATGTATAACATTTAATACAATGTAAAAGCTATGTAAACAATTGTTTACTGTATTTTTCTGTTATTTTTTATTGTTGTATGGCTATTTTTATTGTTTTTTTTATCCTTAGTGGTTTTGATCTGCAATTGCCTGAATTCATGGATGCAAAACCCCTTGATATGGAGGGCCAGCTGAAAATTTTTTACTAAAAAATCTATCATTTAAAAAATATATCATAGGCTTCCAGTTTCCATTTCTGTATGTAAGGAGCTTAGAAGTCATCACTCCATCCCTTTTCGAAGTAAAAAATTAAACAGACTGAAAAATCAGCACCCTTTTTGGATTCTTAAGAAAAGTGAGGACACAGAGAACAATTCTGACCCTCAAGATTGGAAAAATAGGCAAATGCAGAGAGTCACAGCTTACCAGTCAGAAATCCATGAGTGGAAAGTGTCAAAGGAACCAGTGCTCTGGTAGAAAAATATGAACTGTAATTGACAAATTGCTAGAAGCTCAGGATGAAAAAGTCTGAATTAAAAACTCTAGGGGAACCAAGACAAAGAAGGACTCCCACACTCTGTGAGTTTCACCACCAGGAGCTCAACTAGCTTCTCACAGTAAATATCTGAGAAATATCCCAGTGGGAGAGGAAAAGGAACCATTTTGAAATATGCTACAGCACTCTGTTATTCTTAACAAGATCCTTCCTCAGGAGAAACTAGTTAACCAAAGGAAAACTTGCTGGGTACTGTCAAAGCCTAACTGACCTGGGGAACGGTAAACCCCTAACTCTAGCCCACTCTAGCTTTTCATGTGGAAGAAGAGAAATACTCAACTCCAGGCCACTCTTGCCATCCTGTCTTCACTAAAGGGGGGGAAAAAACGGAGAAACACTTGTGAAGCTCACAGTTCAAAAGCCAATTCTCACTAAATGACTAAGACCTAATAATAGGACTACAGAGTACACCACCTAGCCCCATACGTTACCACCGTGTTACTAGAGGCCTATTTACAGCAGTTCCTTTTACCCAGTACATCATATCCAGCTATCAGGAAAAAAATTACAAGGCATATTAAAAGGCAAAACAAAACAAAACAAAAAACACAATTTGAAGAGATACACAAACATCAGAACCAGACATGGCAGGGATGTTGAAATTATCAAACTGGAAACTTAAATATGATTAATATGCCAAGGGCTCTAATGGATAAAGTAGACACCATGCAATAACAGATGGAGAATGTAAGCAAAGCGATGGAAATCTTAAGAAGGAACCAAAAGAAATGCTCGTGATCAAAAACACAACAGCAGAAATGAAGAATGCCTTTGATGAGCTTATTCATAGATTGAACACTAGCTGAGGAAAGATCTCTAAGCTTGAGGTAAATCAATAGAAACCTCCAAAACCAGAAAACAAAGATAAAACACACACACACACACACACACACACACACACACAGAGAGAGAGAGAGAGAACAGAATACTCGAAGATTGTGGTACAACTCTAAAAGGTATAACATATGCATAATGGGACTATCAGAAGATGAAGAAAAAGATATGAACAGAAGAAATATTTGAAACAATAATGACTGAGAATAAATGTCAGACACCAAACCATAAATCCAAGAAGCTCAGAGAACATCAAAAAGGATAAATGTCAAAAAAAAACTACACCTAGGTATATCATCTGAAAATGCTTTTAAATACCTTTTACCTGGATATCTTATACTCCTTTAAATCAGTACAAAGGTATGACAGTCATTAATTCTACTCATTAATCTTATAATTCCCCTTTCCCTCTGGATAGAAGGCAATACTGCACTTCATAGTTCCCCATTCAAAATTTAGCAATTTGCTTTGACCAGTGAAACTCTAAATGCCAGTACCTAATGAGCCACACTCCCTTTCCACTGCTGCAATGATCATGGAAGTGTATTTGGATAAAACCTTCAATATCTTGGGTCCAGAACTGCCCTATCAACTCATTTTGGATACGTAGTTTGTGTGTTGTGTTAAGACATTGCAATTTGGGCTTGCTTTTTCTTTTCTTTTCTTTTCTTTT